>NC_038243.2:25099216-25109921 GCF_000004515.6 Glycine max
GATGAAATGATATTGTTTTGGGTGTTTAAAAAATGTGTTGTTTGAAAGACCCGTGCGTGTGGAAAATGATATTGTTGTGTTTGTTTGAATTGTTGTTGATGTTGCTATTGAGGATTTTAAATGATATGTGATGATAATGATAATTATGATGATATTGATTTGAGATGACATTGTTAATAAAGACCATGTCAACATGAATTGTTATTATTGATGAATATGTGAATATGAAATGAGGTTGTTGTTGTTGTTGATAACGTCATTGAGATGAGATGATATTTATGTTGTGAATGACATGGAAATGGAATGTTGATTGATGTTGGAAATGCATTGGCATGTGCATGTTGGGTATGTTCGTGGGGGGCACTGTGCACTGACCTTCCAGGGTCTTTGGCACTAGCTTTTGGCCACGATCATACGTCGTATGGAGTGTATGACATGGGGGGTAGAGTGCACTGACCTTGTCGGATGGCCCAGATGTGGGTAACTAGCGTGGTTAGAGAATCTAAGCATTTCTGAGGGGATGCTTAGGCGCTTTAATTGGTCCATGGTCTTTGGCACTTACTTTTGGCCGTGATCATAGCTCATATTACACAGGAAATAGAGTAACTGTGGCCAAGTGTACTTTGTACTAGGGGGCTTGTCACCTGGTAGGGAACACCTTTGGGCTCCCAGGCTGATCACCTATGGGAGAGGGGCTGTTACGTGCACAACCGGGTGGTCTCGACAAACTCAGCACAGTTCCCTAAGTGAGAGTGTCATGTGGACACGCTTAGGCTATTTCCTGAGATTTGGTTGTTGTTGGTACGTACCACATTGCATCTGAGTGTTGAGTCAGGTGCATGCATCATTTTGTGCAGTCTTGATTGGGTCCATGGATGGATGATGAATATTTGTTGGATATGAGTGTTGAATAATGATTGTTGTGTATGCTCATCATGTTTGCCTATGTTCTTTGCTAATTGTGGTTATTTAGAATTGGTATTGGTTCTTTTTATAATGAACTCACCCTTGTAATTTTGTATCGTGTGGTTGATACCTGTGATGATCACGAACCTTGTTCGTGGGAGCAGAATGACAGTGGCAAGGTGCAAGGAGTGAGATTCTGGTGAAGAGCCGCCGAGCTGACGTGATGACGTTGGCGTTATTTTGGGAGAGAGTTGTGTTTTGTAATCAACTCCTCCGTTGTTGATTTTTAAGTTTTATTTTGTTGAGTTAAAGATGTAAAACTGGAATTTTAATTATATATATGAACATATTTAATTTTCGTTATGTGTATGACATGTACCGAATTATTGTTTCTATGTAATTATGCATATTCACTTAAGTAATGGGGTGTTGTTGGATGAATTTATGTTGTGACAAAATCACTTCTATTTTCATAATAAAAAATTAAGGGAGTTCTTTTTATAAAAATTGAAATTATCGAATATTAGAGTGTGGATACCGTAGCGACGAGGCGGGTCGTTACAAGTATTGAAGATATTAATTAAGTCTACTTTATTATACTTTACAAAGAGGTATAATTTTAATATACATTTACATGCAAGAAGAACAATAATAGACCGTCAATGCCAACAAAAACTAATTTAATAGTGGACCCAAATCAAATAAAGCTAATTAAATAGATAGATATGCTTGCTTTACTTGAAATTTAAAACCTAACAAGGAGTAGTATTTATAGTAGTAATTAAGATTACGCCAATAGGAAACATATAAGACATGAGTAATATATCTAATATTATCAATTATCAAATTACGCAGTGACACAAAATCTCTTTAAAGAGATTGTTGATTTACATTCACTTTAACTTATCAAGATTTTTATCTGTAAAATTTACTTAATGTTAAATCTCGTTTATAAATACTAAATTTCTCCAATAATTATAATAATAAAATATTTGTTAAATAAATTATATTAGTTATTATCAAATTAAATAATTAGAATGGCCTATATAATTAAGAATGTGATTAGTGTTTTGATTATTATTATGTTGAAAATCAAAAGCAATTATAATATATTTACTTTAGATATGATTTGAATTCATATACAATTTTGTATGAACAACTCCTTTTTTAGTAAGGGGATAGAAGAGTATGAATTGATATCTTTTGTGCCCAAGAAAATCGTTTCTTTTTTTGTCTAAAAACTCGATTTCTTTTTCGTAAAAAATTGATTTTTTTTTTCACCTAAACTTATTGTGCCCATGTGTGTGACCACTAAACTTAGCAAGAAATAAATCAGTTTAGTACTTGGCCCCTAGTCCACTCCACTTGGGCCTGATTGGTCGACTAAACTCAGTATATAGAGCCAGCAGCAGAGGGCCAGAGGTAAAAAGAAAATCCCTTAAACTTGGTTTCAATTGCACTAAACTACTAAGGTTGTTGCTAGGTGCACCCAACAAAATTGCTGGTGCACCCAACAATTCATTGAAGTTACAAAAATGCCCTTCGTTTAAAAATCAAATTTAATAAATTTTAAAAAAAACCTTTCTTCTTCCGCGCTCCTTCCTCGTCCATGCACCCAACATTTTTCTCCCCTTCTTCGCCTTCTTCTTCTTGGTCCAGAGTCTTCTTCCACGCTCCTTCCTAATTCGTGTTCTTCAGTGGTCTTCCTCGCAACAGTCTTCTTCTTGCCGGCACAAGCTTTGGTTCTCCATTTTGGTTCCGTCCCTTCGTCTTCTTCATTGGATTTCTGTGAGCGTTTCTTCTGCCATCGAGGTTAGTGTTCTAACCCCATTGGCTTTGGTTATCTGTTAGAATCGCGTTAATGGCCTTAGGATAGACGACATTGCTGTTGTTTGGTGCTGGAGGTTGAAGACGAAGTTCTTCCGCGAGAAGAAGCTTCTTCCGCGCGTGTGTTAGGGGACGAAAATGGAGCCAGCGGAAGAAGGTGTTCTTCCGCGGGAACTTCGTCATAAACCTCCAGGTTCTTCCACGGGTGCCAGCGTCTATCCTAAGGCCATTAACTCCGCTTGATCCAGCGGAAAAACCATCTTGACCTTCTTCCGCTGGCACCCGTGGAAGAACGTTTAACCTTTCTTCCGCAGGAGCTCGCGGAAGAACACCTTCTTCCGTAGGAGCCCAAAGAAGAATACCTTATTCCGCCGGCTCCATTTTCTTCTCGTGGAAGAACCTGCGGAACCTTCTTCCGCAGGCTTTCAATCCTTCTCGCAGAAGAACCTGCCAAATTCTTCCGCAGGATACATTTTGCTGTATATTGTTTTTTTTCTTGAAAATTATGTCTGAACCAGCAATTTATTGATATTATTAGTTAGTTTTTATTTATTTATTAGGTGCTACAAAGTGTATATGGTGTTTAAGTTACACAAACTCCCTAATTTTGTGTTTTTTAGTTGCTATTAGGATGTCTAAATTGAATTGTTATTTGCTGTCATTTGGTTAGGATGTGTAAATAATTGTATACACTGCATAAATTGAATTGTTATGTGGAACACAACATGAAAGAGCAAAATTAAATTGGTTATCCAATTCCTTTTCACAGGAAATATGACACTATGGTGAGGAACCTCAACTACAATTTAAAAGAAATGTTGTGCTGTGCCTGTTACGGGACAGAGATTGAGCATGAGACGATTCTAGCTAGTAGAAGATAATATTGTAAAATACAACATAAATAGCTAGTTAACAAATTGAACACGAAATAATGGAGCACCTTGATTCCTCTAATTTGATGTATTGAGAATTTTGAATACAAAATGATGTGTTGAGAATTTTGAATACAAAATGATGATGCACTTGGTGATTAAAAATCCAAGCACCCACATTTGTATTAGTTACATGTATTTGTATTAGTTACAAATCCAAGCCATTCCAAACCAAATGCACTCTAAATGGTATGAAAAAGTTTAGTAGGAATTTCTTTACAAAGCATATACCTTGACATAATTAGCTTAATTAAAATTTAAAAAATAAAAATAAGGCTAGAAATTGGCAGGAATTATGGGTAATTAGTATTACTAATACTCAATACAAACCAAATATCCTTATTTGCTGATAAAACCTAGCTGTCTATTTCTGACCATTAAATCCCTTCCTTGACAAGGATGAAAAGCTCTTATTGAAAGAATAATAGACAACTAGGACAAATTCAATGAATCTAAGCACCCACAACCATGAAAAGCTCTTATCAAAGCATATACTTTCATTGTAACTAAGATTCATGTGCAGTTGGTGATTACAAATCCAAGCACCCACATGGATCCCCAAGCCTTGTGCCCTTTTTGAATATTTTACCATAGTCTCTATTTTTATAAATTCTCAATTCACAATCAATCAAAGTGTTTGCCTCCACATGAATCTAATTCAAAAAATCCACCACTAAGTAATTTGAGTTTTACAACTCATGGCGTCCAATCCAAGTTAGTCCTTTCAGTGGACACGAGCCCACTGAATCGTAGCCACAAAACAGAACAAAAATGGTGTAAACCTACCTGACATGAATAAGATCAAGTGTCTCATCATTCTCTGAGGTTAGTATTCACATTCTTTTGTTCTTGGACAAGCATGTTATCATACTCCAAGAGGTTGGTCAAAGTCATCTTCGGTTGGTCAAAGGTTGGAGGTCCAATGAAGTAATCACCAAATTCACAAGCTTCTTCCCAATGAAGTCAACACCAACAACAAAAATCCACTTCCTCACCTCATCATTATATTTGGTGTGATTTATATATGCATTTGTTATATATGCATTTGTATGTCAATTATTTGGATAAATTATGTTGAACTTAATATATAATTTGTGGATTTGGATAAATTATGTGGATTAGTTAGGATTCAAAAGCTTTGTTACAAATTATTTGAATGTTTAATTTGATGAATAAAAGTAAATGTTCTTCATGATTTCAGATCATGGTTAGAACACGAGGTCTACGTCGTGTGGTAGGCATAGGTAGAGGCAGAGACCTTAGTCAGGATGTGGCTGAGGATGTTCCTCGGTGTCGTAGGCCCACTGCCTCAGCACGTAGGCAACGGGTTACCCAGAGAGTCGAGGATGTTCCTCAGTTGGCTGAGGATGTGCCTCATGCGTCTAATGGTAGCCCAGAGAGGACAGCAGCTGCTGATGATGCTGAGATAGATCGATTGGCTAGTGATGGGACAACTGATGATGATGAGGGGTTCCTCGGTGGGCCACGCGATCCAACTGTTTTGATAGGATTTGCTAATCATGTGGCACACCGCATATGGAGTGGATAGGTACGTACTTACTTTATTCTAGTAATTAGAAAGTAGTTTCTTTTATTTTGAAATACACAAATTTATAAACTGTTATTCAATTTAGGAGCGACCCGATCTCAAGTTGGTCTCCCATGGTAGGAAAGTAGATAAATTTGGGAGATCGGCTGCTGAGATCGAAGGTATGATTGCGGCCACCGGATTGGATCCATTGATCAGGTGTTCTATGATCACCATTGATCCTGGACTCATATCCGCTTTTGTTGAGAGGTGGCATAGGGAGACGAGCAGCTTCCACTTCCCAGTAGGGGAGGTGACGATCACTCTAGACAATGTTTCGTCACTACTGCACATTTCGATTACTGGCGCGCTGCATTCATTCGAGCCACTGGTTACATCTGACGCAGTCGCCCTGTTGATGGAGCTACTTGAGGTCACCGCAGACGAGGCTACAACTGAGATACGTTAGGCAGGTGGGCCTCATGTTCGGTTGTCCTGGCTTCGTGACATGTACCAGAGTAGGTGCCGGGCTAGGCAGTGGGTTGCTGCAGCTCGGATGTACCTACTTCATTTGGTTGGTTGCACTCTTTTCGCTAACAAGAGTGCAACCCATGTCCATGTTGTGCACCTGTAGGCATTCAGAGACCTGGGCCAGGTAGGGGCATTCTCTTGGGGAGTGGCCGCTTTGGTCCACTTGTATGATCAGCTTAACGAGGCGTTGCATGCCCCTACACGGCAGATGGCTGGTTACATTTCACTACTTCAGGTGAGTATCGTTGCTTGTAATTTAAATTAAAGTAAAATTCAATCCATGTTTGATTGTTGATGTTGACTTTGTGTTTGTAGTGCTGGATTTACGAGCACTTTCCATCAGTCCATAGGTCTGTTGTTGACGATGGTTATGCTGAGGCTAGCCCACGTCCCTGTAGGTGGCTTACAGGTAAGGCCCAGATGATCGGGATTAAGGGAGCCCCTTACAGAGCACGTATTGATGCCCTGACAGTGACCGACGTCTGTTGGATGCCGTATGCTGAGCATCGGGGAGTTCGGGGCTATGACTTGATCTCCTCGTACACGGGGCAAGTCAGATGGGGTCCGATCATCGTCTACCTTCGACCAGAGAGGGTGGTTCGGCAGATGGGGTACATTCAGATCATTCCTCCGCCACCGGTTCGTGATTCGTTGACAGGTACTATTATAGACGATCGGTGGGTACACTTTTCAGATCATGTGGCGCCTACAGGGGAGCTCTGTGTAGTTCCTGGGCAGGTGGCCCCAGACTACATGGAGTGGTTTTTTCAGATTTCGTACCCCTTTGTGACGTCGACGGAGGACACTACTGAGCCAAGACCTGCGCCTCCCCCTCCCACTGATGATGACTTCGTCGAGCCACCTGTCGCCGAGGTTCTAGTCGCATCAGATCCCCCTACGCATTCTGTGGTAAGCTGTGTACTTTTTGTTAACTTAATTATTTTTTATAAATTCATAATGACTTGTTATTTTCACTGAGACAGGTTGATTGCACAACATGTGTCAGGATGGGAAGGATTGCTGAGCATTTGGAGCGCGTCATCAACCTCAGGATGGTGACTGCAGGGACTGACTTATATGATATCATGGATCTTTGCCTAAGGATAGCTAGAGATGATGACCCAGATGATAGTCTTAGGCCACGACAGAGACCCCACATATATTATGATTTATCTTTTTTATTGTATTTGTTTATGTATTTAAATTTTAGTATTTGTTTTTGTATTTGTTAAAATACATTGACTTAGATAATGTCTCTATTTCTTTATGTATTTAAATTATCTTTTTACTTAAATTGTTAATTTTAGTATTTGTTTATGTATGTGATAAATATAAGTTAGAAATTTTTAAAAATAAGTTAGACATTTTAAAAAGTAAGTTAGAAATTTTAAAAAAACAAGTTAGAAATTTTAATTGATTGAAACAAATAAGTTAGAAATTTTAATTAAATGTAATTGGTTGATCAAAATAAGTTAGAAATTTTAATTCATACTGGAAATTATTATATAATTTAAACAACAATAAGTTAGAAATTTCAAAAAAATAAGTTAAAATTTTTAAATAAATAACTTAGAAATTTTAAAAAATAAGTTAGAGATTTAAAAAAACAAGTTAGAAATTTCAAAAAAATAAGTTATTTTTTTTTAAAAATGAGTTAGAAATTAAAAAAAAATAAGCTAGAAATTTAAAAAAATAACTTAGTCATTGAAACAAATAAGTTAGAAATTTTAATTAAATGTAATTGATTGGACAAAATAAGTTAGAAATTTTAATTTATACTGAAAATTATTATATAATTTAAACAACAATAAGGTAGAAATTTTTTAAAAATAAGTTACAAATTTTAAAAAATAAGTTAGACATTTTAAAAAGTAAGTTAGAAATTTTTAAAAAATAAGATAGAAATTTTAATTGATTGAAACAAATAAGTTAGAAATTTTAATTAAATGTAATTGATTGAACAAAATAAGTTAGAAATTTTAATTTATACTGAAAATTATTATATAATTTAAACAACAATAAGCTAGAAATTTTTTAAAAATAAGTTAGAAATTTTAATTAAATGTAATTGATTGGACAAAATAAGTTAGAAATTTTAATTTATACTTAAAATTATTATATAATTTAAACAACAATAAGTTAGAAATGTTTTAAAAATAAGTTAGACATTTTAAAAAGTAAGTTAGAAATTTTTAAAAAATAAGTTAGAAATTTTAATTGATTGAAACAAATAAGTTAGAAATTTTAATTAAATGTAATTGATTGGACAAAATAAGTTAGAAATTTTAATTTATACTGAAAATTATTATATAATTTAAACAACAATAAGTTAGAAATTTCAAAAAATTAAGTTACAAATTTTAAATAAATAACTTAGAAATTTTAAAAAATAAGTTAGAGATTTAGAAAAATAAGTTAGAAATTTAAAAAAAAATAAGTTAAATTTTTTTAAAAATGAATTAGAAATTTAAAAAAATAAGCTAAAATTTTTTAAAAAGTAACTTAGTCATTGAAACAAATAAGTTACAATTTTTAGTTAAATGTAATTGATTGGACAAAATAAGTTAGAAATTTTAATATATATTGAAAATTATTATATAATTTAAACAACAATAAGTTAGAAATTTTTTTGATAAAAGTTGATAATAACACTTTTATTCCTTTTTGATAAATACTACACATTACAAATGGGTCACAAACATAACAAATTGACACACTAAGACATATTACATCGACTACAACATCATGGACACAAATTTAATTTGCACGAAACAGCCTAACATTTAACTAGCATTCAATCACGCAAGGATGTAACCACATCGTCCTCATTTTCCCTAACCACTTTACTAAAGAGAGCCAAAATTTCTATTGGCACAAATTGTTTCCAGTAATTGGACTCTACCAGTACCTTTAGCACGTCGTCGTCACATTTCAGCTCAATAATTTCAAATTCTAAAACTTTCTCAGAATACTCCAAATGACTAGGTTGTTGATAAAACAAACGCCTTACAACTTGGGATTCGTGAATCCCATGAGGAGGATTCCCTTTAGGTGCTACTTGCTTGATCAAATCCTTCAGTTGATCTATGCTACATCCTTTTGGAATATCAAATTTTTTTGGATTTATTCCGGTGAACGCGTAACCCACAAAGATGTTTTGATGTGGCATGTTCCACCTTCCGTTGTAATACAGAACCGCATCATGTGTAGGGATGCTGGGGCGTTCAAGTAAGTTTAAAATTACATCTGCTGTTCTACCAACGATACATAACAACTCAATCGGTCCAACAAATGAAAAGTTATCATTATACATTAACATGGTGTTCACATCCATGTCATTTTTCAATTGCATACTTTCAAAGTGAATGTTGTTACTCGTATCTTCCACTGGTCGCCGGTAATGAATTTCATCCACAACTTGATTGTTGTTTAGCTGAAGGCTGTTGTGTATTTTGCTTTTGAGAGTTGAAAAATCGCATAGGTTTGGTACTCGCATGGGCACTGGACTAGAACTTTGAAAATAAACCCACACTCGTTGTGAATGACGGTTCCATTTGGAAAAATGAATGCCAACCTCGAGTTCACGATCGTCTAGGAGGAAGTCTCTCCTAAAAATGCCATTGTTTATCGAAAATTAATTTGACAAACTCTGAATAGCAGTTGCTATTGAGTACCATGGACATCCCCATCTGTCATTTATATAGATGGCCCAGCCAGGCACATGGCTTCACTTTTACCAGACCCGTGACTATTTTACATTGTGAAGCGTAAAACTAAAGCAACCTCCTGTCACGTCGTTCACTGTCGGGTCACGTCATTAACTATTGTGTAACATCAAGCCCAGTTCACAGAACTGCTTATTTCATCAAACCTTGTGTGGAAGAGTCAGCACAAGGAAGGCCCAAAACCCAAAAAAGTTGGTTTCGGGGCATGTAAAGTTGCCTAAGTACCCCTGTTCGGGGATTTTTTAAAATTATCTGGGAAAGCCGTGAGACTCTCCAAAGGTGGCCTGTCTCATGTTTGCATGTCAACGAATCCAAAAAAAATAGGAGACACCGGTTCATTCGAACAGGGCCTGCAACGGAAGGCCCAAAACTCAAAAAAGTTGGTTTCGGGGCATGTAAAGTTGCCTAAGTACCCCTGTTCGGGGATTTTTTAAAATTATCTGAGAAAGCCGTGAGACTCTCCAAAGGTGGCCTGTCTCATGTTTGCACGTCAACGATCCAAAAAAAATAACAGGAGACACCGGTTCATTCGAGCAGGGCCTGCAACGGAAGGCCCAAAACTCAAAAAAAGTTGGTTTCGGGCCATGTAAACTTGCCTAAGTACCCCTGTTCGGGGTTTTTTTAAAATTATCTGGGAAAGTCGTGAGACTCTCCAAAGGTGGCCTGCCTCATGTTTGCACGTCAACAAATCCAAAAAAAATAACAACAAACACCGGTTCATTCGAAAAGGGCTTGCAACAGAAGGCCCAAAACTCAAAAAAATTAGTTTCAGGCCAACATTTCCTCTTTAGGGACGACATGTGGCCTGCTACTCTGGCCCTTATCTGGCATGTTCATCCTTCTTGGCGCGACATTTTATTCGTCGTCAGAAAAAACTGAAGGACACCTCACTTGTTTCTCTTTCGGCCGCCACCGGTCTTGTCGTCGTCGAAGGCGCCCTTGCGCTTGCCGGCAGAACCTTTTCCGGCGACCTCCTTGCCTTTTCCTTTGGCCTTGTTCGTCATTTCTACAGAGAATGCAATGAGACCAACGCCAATTGCATGATCAGAGTTAGAGAAATGGAGAGAGGAAGAAGTGTGTGACTAGAGTGTGTGTAACTGTGAAGAACGAGGAGTCCAAAATGAATTTTACTGTAAAAAATTTCAAGAAAAATGTGACCGACACATATCATGCGGTGCACAGAAGAATCGTCCATTGGTCAACTTCTCAGAGGAAAAAATAATTTAACTAGTACAAAATAATCTAAAATAACATCG
>NC_038243.2:25110021-25228405 GCF_000004515.6 Glycine max
GATAGGATAGCAAGAGACAACGAATTAACCCATAACATAGTCCAATAGCCCATCTCATAACATAACTATATAAAAAAAACTCACCTTCCAAAAAGCACTCTTAGTGAAAAAGGGTATTAACCTCCATAGTAAGTTTCCGCCAAAGCTCCTCGGCAGCAATCAATGACTCAGAGCTTTCACGCCATTTTTGTTGGTAGTCAACAACCAGCTGAGAAAACTCAACATTTCTTTCTAAAATGCCTTTGGCTTCAGTTTTCTAAAATGTCATCAGAAATTCATTAATTAGTACAACACAGATATACAAGGACAAAGCACTTAATATTATGGACTAGTAATTGCTTGATGTTCAAATTCTTTCATAATGTCATTAAGTTTCTCTCTAGCAAAATTTGCTTCAAGTGCACTCTTGTCACGTTATGATCGTAATACAATAGTCTCACTCCTGAAGACACAAAATTTCAGATTTAGAACCCATACATTACATGCTATACAGAAAGCATGTAGGTATATCTGTAAAACGATCATGCAACAATTTAGTAATCCAAATATTATTTCTCTTATGAGCATTAAGATTACTTGGTTATAATTGCTCTAAAAAGTTGAAAATAATATGAATCAAAGAATAAAAAAGGGAATATAGTTCTGTGAACAAGAAAAAACTTCATTAATTGTTACAAGGGATTCGGAATAAATAACCAGAAATTATAAAAATCATTGTAAAATCAACTACAACTCAAACCAAACAACTTTTTGAGAGTTCCGATAACTGAATTTAAATTACTTCTCCATGGTTAGCAGATTAAAAATTATAAAAGCAGTTTATGTTATTTTATATAACCAGTAATCTAGAAGGGAAGCCAAGGTGCAAGGTTGGAGTTGTCATCATGTCAGGTAATGCAGCCCTGTCATACACCCACATTAGGATGGACCCTTCCCTAGACCCTGTACACAGCAGGAACTTTATAGAACCATGCTGCAGTTTAGTAGTCTACGTACCTTTTACTGTTAAATTCAGTAGCATATGATTAGGTCGATTATTATACTCTTCTCTTTTCAGCCAATTAGACACAATAAATTAATACATAACAGCAGATATAAAAAAAGCAGAGTGGCAGTATTTATAAGAAATCCAGACATACTACAAGCAACCATATTTCTAAGAAAAAATTATGAACATTTATGCCATATTTTTCCGAAAATATAGCAAATTTGAAACCTTTACCTAGACTTTGCTAAATCATCCTCAAGGCATCTCACACGCTCAGCAGCTTTTTCAAGGGACTTCTTAGCAACCTCCTATAATAATGAAAACAACACACAATATAAGTGCTAGATAAAGAACCTTTCATGAGAATTCACCGAATAACTACAGCTTATAGGAGAGTTGGTTCATTACATGATGTCAAAGCAGAAAGAAAATTAATGGGCTACAACACAATAATGTCAAGGAGTATAACAAGATTTAATCAAGCAGTACAACAAGATTAGGCAATAATTTTAGATCCAAGTAATGACCAAATCAACTTTGCATAATTAACACAACCTTATATTCTTCACAAAATAAAAGTGTAATTTCAGCACAAAGAATAAGAGACCTATGTATTCTGCACACTTCAAGCCCAAAGAGCACAATAAAACCATTAATAATTTTCTTGACAAAGGTGATCCTTGACAAGAAGTATGAGATTAGAAGTAATTTTCTCAAAAGATTCCCAACATTGTCTTTACCTGTGAACTTTCAATTGAAGTCTTAAGGTTGTTTCTTCCAACTTCCGCAACAGCTGAAAAATCCAGAATCAATAAAATATAAGATGCCAACAGAGTATAAGGGGCAGACACCTGTCTGACAATAATCAAACAAAGAACCAAAGCTAATCTACACTAGCTTACAGATCTAAAGATCCATTAAGAAATCATTATTCAATTCAAATCAGCATTTTTCACAATACAACAAAAAATACTTATGAAAACAAGCACAACCTATCAAGAACAATATCCTTATCCCACTAGGAAAGGCAGCTACATGGATTACACAATGTCATTACACTCGGTTAAAAATAAAATTCTAACTCCACCTGTGGTCTCATAGGTTGTGCTAGGTCCTCAATAGCCAACCTAAAACTAGCTGAAAGCCCAAACATGGATCACACGAGGACAACCAATTGAGCATGCAAAAAACTAAATCAATGTAATTGCATTACACACGTTTCTCTGCCAACACACAAGCATAACCAACATACAAAGATACAAAGAATTTCCAACTAATTGACCAGTAAGTTAAGGCAGAACCTGTAAGCACTTCATTATAGTCACACACACACAAAGAAAAAAGACACAGGAGGAATCATACATCACACATTCATTAGAGTTTATATCCAAGGGACCAGGATTATCTCTAAAATTTGAACCCTGAAGGCATTTTAAAGTTTTAATGTTTTTTTGCTAAAGGTAGAATGTATGCATGCCTGTGTATGCTTTCATTGGATTATTAAAATAAAAAATTCTCAAAGAAAGTCCATACCATATCAATGATAAAGTAAATTTATTAATTCAATTTCTATATGATAGAAATAAAGAGTGACCCTTAGCGACGGGGAGCACCACTTCATCACCCTCGTCCTCGCCTTCTTCGCCGCCTCCAACGACATCGTCCTAGAAAACCTCGTTGGCCACTTCACCAAAGAAATCCAACTCCCGGAGGCCCGCGCTTTCTATGGCTTCCAATTCGGCATCGAAAATATTCACTCTGAAATTTACAGCCTCCTCTTAGAAACCTCACTAAAGACTCCACAGAAAAAAATCGTCTGTTTCGCACCATAAACACCATCCTACGCATCACCAAAAAATCCCAGTGGGCCCTCTGCTGGATCGATGCCTCAAAATCCTTCATGGAGCGCCTCGTGGCATTCGCTTGCATCGAAGGAATATTCTTCTCTGGAAGCTACTGTGTGATATTTTGGCTCGAGAAGTGTGAGTTAATGGGGCTCACCTTCTCTAACGAACTCATCTCATGAGATGAAGGGCTTCACTGCGACTTCGCATGTCTATTGTACTCGCTTCTTAGGAAGAAGCTTAGTGAGGAGTGCGTGAGGGAGTTTGTGTGCGGAGGTCGAGGGACGATGGGTTAGAGAACGACGTTGTTAGGTTTCTTTGCGCTTTTGAATGTCAAGGGATACCACAACCCTAGCCTTTATGAAAGAGTCCAATGAGATAAAGACGGTGTTTTAATAAAAACCGTCATAATTATTATGACCAACACACATTCTAAGGCGGTTTTCAATAACCTTCTTAGAATGTCTATTGTACAAGGCTTTTTTCAATAAATAATTACAAAAATGTCACCGATTTGTTTTCTAAGGTGGTTCTAAAAGAACGTCGTAGAATGACTATCGTAAAAACACCCATTTCTAGTAGTGATAATGTAAAAAACATTATTCTTATACAAATTCAGAAATTGAATTATTATTTTTATGCATTATTAAAGTCATTATTCCATTAAAATTTATCGGTTAAAGACATGATAGACTTGATGGACTAATCCGACATTTGAGTAATCATGAGATGTAGAGATATCTCCATTTTCTAGTCTATAACAACATAAATCACATGTTAATAAAACTTAATTTTTTTAATTTAACATAATAATAAATAAAAATTTGACTATTTATATGCCTATTTTTGTACTCGACAATTTCTTTACATTAGCATCTATAGTCAACCTTGTGCCAAAGAAAGAATTTGAAATATCCATCATACCTAATAATTTTTTAAAACATTTAATTAATTTTATTATATGTCTTATTTTACGTCACAAAATATATATTGTTCAAAAAGATTTTATATATTCACCTTGAAAACTTTTCATTTTACATCATTGTAGTATAATTACAATTGGATTGTTAGAAATGTTCTATAAAGAATGGGAATCAATATCAACATCAAACTCATCTCACAATGTACAAATGACCTTGTTACCTCTATTTGATTACAAAAATGTAATTTAATTAGTTAATAACCTAATATCTCTCATTTTAAATATAAAAACTATGACAATAGAAGAATTAATGTAGCTCCATGTAGAGCTTGTAGGCTTTGAATCTTCTTCATCAATGGAGTCATTTACTTCTTGGAGATCAATGAAAGCAGAATGGAGAAGGAGGAAAGGTGATTGGAGACACCAGTTTAAGGAGAAGATGAGTCAAGAACAAGTTCACCACCATAGGAAGCCATGAATACGAGTTTGAAGGTAGCAAAAGATGAGTAGAGGGAGAGAGGAAAACAAAATTTTGAGAGAGAGAAGAGGGAGAATGAAGTCTGAACTTTGAAGTCTAATTTTTCAAATGATTAAAGTTGCAAAATTCACACACAAGACCTCTATTTATAGCCTAACTGTAACACAAAATGGGAAGGAGATTTGAATTTCTATTCAAATTTCACTTGAATTTGAATTTGAATTTGTGGAGCCAAATTTGGAGCAAAAATTTCACAAATTATGATTAGTGAATTTCAACTATGATTCAACCCACTAATTTAACATCAAATCCAAAATTCCCCACTAAGTGTGCTTAGGTGTCATGAAGCATATAAAAGCATTAAATACATTCACAAAGTGTGACTATATGATGTGACAATGGGGTGTAGCAAGAAAATGTTCACCTCCCCCTTAGACAGGTCCAAAATTTAATTGGATTAGGCTTCTCCCAATTCAATTAAATTTCTCTCCTAACACACATCAAATAGTGCACTTAATGTATGTGAAATTACAAAACTACCCCTAATACAAAGACTACTTTAGGTGCCCTAAAATATAAGGGCTGAAAAATCCTACATTACTAAGATACTCTAAACTTGTGGGGTACCCTCCCAACACTATGGAGTCCTAAATACAAGGCCCAAAAAAATAATAAAACCATATTCTAATATGTACAAAGATAAGTGAGCTCATACTTAGCCCATGGGCTCAAAATCTACCCTAAGGCTTATGAGAACCCTAGGGCCTTCTCTTGCATCCCTGGCCCAATCTTCCTGGAGTCTCCTAGCCATAGCTCTGGTGATGGGTCCCTTCCTTGGGAGGATTGCATCATCCCCTTCCTCTTGAAGAGGATTTGTCCTTAAATCTGCAGACGCCTCATCATCTAAATCAGCTATACCTGCAAAAGGAACCAAATCAGTAACGTTAAAGGTGTTACTAACTCCATACTCCTTTGGGAGGTCTAGCCTATAAGCATTGCTGTTGATAAACTTGAAATCTTCAAGGGTGATGTCAATAAACTTTTTATTTCCCGAACTTGTATTTATCTCTCTTTTAGATCCTCCTTCTCAATCACATGACCTATAAAATTTGTATTGAAAGTAAAACTTAAACATGTTAGTATGAAAAAATGGTTAATATTATTTTAAATTAAAATATAAATAAATTATAAATTACATTAATTGAATAAAAAAGTGGAATCTTCTCTAGATAATATATATGGAAATGGTAATAAATCAAAGTTTACTTTTAGTTTGAAACTCAATGTCACACCCTAATTTTTTCCGGACATGTTTTTTTTAAAAAAAATAATAATAAAACGAAAAAGAAGAAAAATGCCCAAAGGGACCTAATGAGAGTCCATTAGGTCAAATAGGATAGCTAAATAGGGAGCAATAGAGAAGAAAACACATAAAGGGGAAGGGGACTGTGCATTAATTACAGAAGAAAGGCATGAATCCCAAGGAGGAAAAAGGAACCAGTAGCATCACGCCATTTGGCACTATAGCTAGAGAAGGAGGATGGGTCTCCTAGGTATCCCCTCATTCCTTCCCTTTCCTCTCTTCCTTTCTCCCTTCTCCTCTCCTTCACTCCTCCTTCCCTCTCTTCTTCTTTTTCGTTGTTTGTTTTTGGGTTTGCTATTTGGTTTGTTTCATCTTGCTGGTGAGCACCTTAGCAGCCGACGAGTTCGTATAGGTTGATGTTGTTGTTTCCTCCCCATCTTCTTCACTTATGATACATTTTTGCTTTCTTTTGGCCAACTCTGGCAAGCGTGTCACGCTTCCATCACCATTGCCATGACCTCGTGGTGGCCTCACGTCGCTAGGCCCTACGCCGGTGGCATCAAGGGCACTTACCACCCTTCGTGGCGGTGCCCCCCCCCCCCCTTTCCCGCGCCATTTTGGGGGCTTAGGCACTTAGGGTTTTCCAAACCTTGTGCTTACTTGTGAGTAGGGCCACATCGCTCTAACCTGGTTCCAACCCTAGTACAAAAAAAAAGGATTGAAGTGGACCGGTGTGGTCTAAAATAAAATAAATAATACTATTTACAGTCCCTTTCTCACACATGCACCCTCTTTCATTTTGGGTCTAACCACTTTTGTTAAATTTGAAACAAAACAAAAACTGCTATTTACTCCTAAAATTTTGCACATGAACCCTCTTTCATTTTGGGTCTAACCTGTTTTTTAAGTATGAAAGAAAATAAACAATACTATTCACACCCTTTTCTCATACCTACACCCTCTTTCATTTTGGGCCTAGCAAATTTTTGTTAAGGGAGATAACATTAAATTTCTATTTACACATAACATTTTACACATGAACCCTCTTTCATTTTCGGCATAGACCATTTTTTAGTCTGAAATAAAATAAAAAATACTATATACACATCCTTTTTTTACACATCCACCCTCTTCATTTTGGGCCTAGTCCATTATTATTAAGTCTGAATCAAAATAAATACTACTATTTACCCCTATATTTTACACATGAACCCTCTTTCATTTTGGGCATAGCCCATTTTTTTAAGTCTGAAATAAAATAATTAATACTATTGCATCCCCCTTTTCACACATGCAACATCTTTAATTTGGGCCCTAGCCCTTTTTTGTTATGTGTGAAACTTAATAAAAGAACTACTATTGTATTTTTACACATGCAACCTCCTTCATTTTGGGCCTAGCTCATTTTTCCAAGTCTCAATTAAAATAAACAATACTACTAACACCATCCTTTTCACACATGCACCAACTTTAGTTTGGGCCTAGTCCCTTTTGGTTATGTTAGAAACAAAATAAACACTATTATTTACATCTTCAATTTACACATGAACCCTCTTCCATTTTGGGCCTAGCGCATTTTTGAAGTCTGAAATAAAATAATAAATACTATTTACATCCCACTTTTCGCACATGCAGCACCGTCTTTAACTTGGTCCCTAGCCTTAGCCTGATGAGGACATGGCAAAGACTAAGGGCAAGGAACCTTTAGAAGGACTTGGAGGACCTATGACAAGGGCTAGAACAAAGAAGGCCAAGGAAGCTCTTCAACAAGTGTTAACCATGTGTCGTAACCTGCCCTCCGGCGAGGGCGCGAAAAGGCCTCTGTGCGGGCCAAGGGTGCATCTTCCATTAAAGGAAAACACGTGGAGTCACCACCAATGTTTATTCGAGGAAATTGTCAGAAAAAACCAAAAAGACAATGGTCTGCGTATTTTGAAAATCAGGGTTCGAGAGTTGTTTACGCATGGGGAAGGTATTAGCACCCTATGCGTTCGTCATAAGGGACAACAACCTCTAATCAAGTGTGGAAATCATGACTTCAAAATTATGTATTTTCCTTTTTTATGCTTTTTTATGTATTTTCTTGCCTTTTTATGTTGTTTACTTTTTGTGCCTTTTTATGTTTTTTATGTTTTTGGGGTCGACAAGGGTGTTCCCCTTGCTCCTACGTATCCTCAATTGCGATGAGGAAATTAGACCTACGTAGTTCTTTAGGAACTGAATGTTGGTTAAGTTGTTTTGATCTTTTTTCACAAGATTGATTTTAACCGAATAAAAGTCGTTTAAGGTGTTGGACCTTTAAACGATCTTTTGATTTTTGAAAGGAGGGGAGAACCATTAAGGTGTTGACCCTTAATGATCTTTTGTTTTTTTGAAAGGAGAGAAACATTAAGGCGTTGGACCTTTAACAATCTCTTGTTTTTGAAAGGAGAGAAACGTTAAGGCGTTGAACCTTTAACGATCTCTTGTTTTTGCAAGGAGAGAAACGTTAAAGCGTTGGACCTTTAAATGATTTCAAATGACCTTTTTGCGAACAAAGCTTGATTTGTGAGTTGAGTTTAGCCTTAGTTTCACTTGGTTATTTCTCAACTCATTAAAGAGGACTTTCAAAGTAAAATGTCCGATTAACCTTTATTTTATTAGTTTTTGATTTAACTGAGGTTATGACATGAACGATTGGTCGAATTTTATTTTAAAGGCGACTAAACGAGATTAAAACACAAACGATCGGTTGAAATTCATTTAAACATTAATTAAGCGAAGTTACGGCTTAAACAATCGGTTGAAACTCACTTAAAACGAAGAAAAAGAATACCAAAAGTAGAAGAATGAAGATGAAAACATACAAAGCAAGAATGAACCCCTAAGGGTGCACAAAATGAATTCAAAGCTTCAAAATAAAAAACTAACCGGTTGAAGATCAACGAACGATGAGGAATGAACGAAGAACGACAAAGAACATCCACGGATTTGATCACGGAAACGTCACAGAAGCGTTACGAAAGCACCTCGACTTGAATTTTTTCCTTCTTTCTTCTTCTCCTCACTAATTTTAAGTGATTTCTGCTTGCCCAGTGTGCTGAACCCCTTCCCTCAGCCTCCCATGCCCCTTTTATAGCCAAAATAGGGGAGAAGCTTGCCGCCCATCTCACCTAGGCGAGCTGGTTTGCTTAGTGAAGAAGTTTCCTGAGGGCACCCCCCAAATTGATCAGTTCACCCCCCCTTTTTTTCATTTCCTTCCGAAACATTACAAAACTTTACGGATTGTGTGGAAATGAGCATTTCAATTTGGCTAGCAAAAGTTTGCACATTGACAAAAAAATTGTCCCGGATAAAATTAGGGTATGACAGTTTCCCCTATTTACTTATCTTTTATTGGAGATAAAAGGGAAGTAAAGATAAGACACTAATTTCGTTCGAGCTGAATTTCCACCTGACCGACCACTAATGGAAGTCCAACCAGTAAAACCTGTGAAAGCATGAAGACATTGAGGTTTCTCTTTTTCTCATTTTTATTCTTTTCTTTAATTTTTATTTTTCTATATATATTTATTTTTATCATTTTTTTATTTAAAAAAGCATCGAAACAGAGGATGTTGAGTCCTATGAAGCACATGGACAAAAGATGTCGAAATTTTTTTTTGAGATGAAGACATTGTCGTCTTTGAAATGCAAATGATGGTCATTGTTGCCTTTTGAAAGCGTGCAATGAATGAAGACATTGTCGTCTTTGAAATGCAAATGAAGGTTATTGTCGCCTTTTGAAAGCATGCAATGACTGAAGAAATTGTTGTCCTCAAAATGAAAATGATGGTCATTGTCGCCTTTTGAAAGCATGCAATGATTGGAGACATTATCGTCTTTGAAATGAAAATGATGGTCATTGTCGCCTTTTGAAAGCATGCAATGACTGAAGACATTGTCGTCTTCGAAATGTAGATGATCATAATTTGTCTCCACAAGCTATTGGACTTGCTCGTCTCTGGATGGCGGGGTGGAGACTAAAGTAGTCTCGGTCCATAGACATCGAGTCTTTGACAAAGGGAGCAGATGACCATATTGGTCTTTGCGTGTCAACGGGCTCGCTTGCCTCTGGTTGACAAGGTGTGGATAACCATGAGGTGTCTTCACATGTCATCGGACTTGCAGTTTATGGATGACAAAGGTGCAGATAACCATGAGGTGTCTCTGCGTGCTATCAAACTCGTTTGTCTCTAGATAGCAAGGGTGTGAATGACCATATGTTGTCTCCATGTGTCATTAGACTTGTCGTCTCTGGATGATAAAGGTGCGGATAACCATGATGTGTCTCCGTGTGCTATCGAACTCGATTGTCTCTAGATAGCAAGGGTGCAGATGACCATATGTTGTCTTCACATGTTATCGGACTTGCCGTCTCCGAATGACAAAGGTGTGGATAACCATGAGGTGTCTCCACGTGCTATCGGACTCGATTGTCTCTGGATAGCAAGGCTGCGGATGACCATATGTTGTCTCCACGTGTCATCGGGCTTACCGTCTCTAGATGACAAAGGTGCGGATAACCATGAGGTGTCTCCGCTTGTTATCAGACTCAATTGTCTCTGGATAGCAAGGGTGCAGATGACCATATGTTGTCTCCGTGTGTTATCGAACTTGCTGTCTCTGAATGACAAAGGTGTGGATAACCATGAGATGTCTCCGTGTGCTATCAGACTCGATTGTCTCTGGATAGCAAGGGTGAGACTAAAGTAGTCTCTGTCAATAGACGTCGAATCTTCGACGAAGGGAGCAGATGACCATTTTGGTCTTTGTGTGTCATCAGACTTGCCATCTATGGATGACGAAGGGAGACTAAAGTAGTCCCGGTGTTCTTTCACTAAAATGCAAACACGCTTTAGCAAAGAAGCAAACTTCCAACTGATTAGAGCAACATATATTTTGAAGAAAAACAATGTGTCTATTGGGGAAGGAAAGCATGCTGATAAAATTTTCTCATAACCACATATGAGATTTAGGATATTAGCATTTCATTTCTAAACGATCATTTAGAAGAAACACTGGGTCCAACTAAAAATAGAAGAAAATCACTCAAAGTGTATAAATCTCACACAGGCAAGTGTTTCATCCTAATTCTGAACCATAGATATGTCAAAACTTGACTTTGCAAATCATTTCCTATCAAATCAAAGATAACATGCGCAATCATGGATCAATAGGACCCTTTTTTGGAATGGTATGTTTGGTGGGGAATTTGGCTCTAAGTGTTTTGACCTTTTCCTTTTATGTTTTCTTTTGGGCATGGCGCGAAAGAGACGTGGGCACAAAGATTCGGTTGGTAACCAAGAAGGGGATTGCTTCAAGCGTCTCAAGTCATGGTTTCTTTTCTTGTCTTTCTTGCTCGTGACAATTTGTACATTATTCAGACATTGTCTGGTCCAATGACCTTTCTGTATGTTTTTTCTTTTACTTTCTTCCAATCTTGATCAAGAATTTTCTTTTTCGTTTGCTTTCTTCGGATCTTTGATGGGGAATTTCTTCTTTTTCTTTCCTTTAATCTTTGATCGGGGATTTTTTCTTTCCTCCAATCTTTGATCGGGGATTTTCTATTTTTGTTTTTTTCTTCTTGAAGCATATTCACAACTTAATAGTAAATGAAGCTTATTTCTTGGGAGACCCTTTTGTTCTTTCTTCTAAGGGTAAGGGAATGCCCCACATCATTTCCATGACACGCATATAACAATGATGATTTGGAAATTTATGCAAAACTGATCATGCATGCACCCATGTGGACACTCAAACATCAAGTTTTGTGGCCATGTAACACTAAGGCTTAGGATTCATTTTTCCTATCAACCCAATGTTTCCAGAAGATGCTCCTTTACCGATTTATGCACACATCCGAGTCCATTTAGGCATTCAGAAAACTTTCACAGCATTCACCCTTCATGTGTACACACATTTTTTCAAAAATCCTTGTGTTTTGATCGGTGAATTTTTCCAAAGAAAAACTGAAGTTATTTCTTTTCGAAAGCGTCTTGGCTTTTTAGTCATTTTTTTTTGTTTTGTTTGTTTTTCCTATGTGGTATTTCGCTACCTAAACATTTATATTTTGTGAAGTATTATATACATGCATATTCAAGGTATTTTTGCTACCTAAATCACATGCATGGATATTCAAAGTATTTTTGCTACCTAAATTACATACATGTTTATTCAAGGTATTTTTGCTACCTAAAATTACATTTTTGTGAGGTATTTTTGCTACCTAAATTACATATATGTGTATTCAAATTATTTTTGCTACCTAAATCACATACAAATTAGCAAGGTATTTTTGCTACCTACATTAACAAGGTATTTTTGCTACCTAATTTAACAAGGTGTTTTTGCTACCTAAATTAACATACAAATTAACAAGGTATTTTTGCTACCTAATTAACATCCAAGTTAACAAGGTATTTTTGCTACCTAATTAACATCCAAGTTAACAAGGTATTCTTTGCAAAATTTGACTACCTTCCCGGTTTGTGCTTGTTTATTTTAATTCCTAGGATTATGAGCAACTAGGCGTGTTCAACTATGACTTAAGAAACATAGGTGAATAAATAACAAGCAAAAATTTAAAAGGTACTAGGCTGCCTCCTAGTAGCACTTCTTTACCGTCTTGAGCCGGACGCATGATGATGACTTATCGATCACGAGCCTAGTACCTGCTCATACCTACCCCTAAGTCTCCAAATATAGGAAAATAGTACTGCATAGTAAAATATGACTATGCTATAACTTACATTCGCTTAACTTCGGTCTTTTGACTTGCAGGACAAGAAAGATGCATATGCATGCTCATGATTGAATAGTTTTAAGCGCAAAAAAAAAATAAAAAAATGTTTGCTATGTTCAATTTTACTTTAAGCACTTGTGGCAACCCTAAGGATCGAGCTAGATGGCTCAGATCAATCGCATGCACCGTTTGAAGGATGACAATGGATTGTCACACTTTGGTGTATGAATAAGTGAAACTTTCTTGATTTAAGGTCATAAAGTGATGTTAGGGGTCTGTTGACCCCACTGAAACTTGATGGCAAGGGTTGATCTTGATAGAATTTACGTAACAAAGCTACCCTTGGATTCTAAAACAATCTCAAAGAGTTTGCATGAGAGACTAACATCAGATGTTTGGGCATCTTCCACGAGCTCTTAGCCAAATGAGTTCGCTTCTCAAACGTGCAAGTGTGAACCTCGGGGTTTCTCTTTTTGTTTTATATATTTTTTAACAATCACAAGCATGTGCGGGTTTCATTCTAGAATCCTAACTTAAAAGCAAATTAGTCATTCCTTGATCCACATGAGCTTTATTGGGTTTCTAATGTGGTCAAGAGTGAGAGGGCTATGGAAGAAAGGATTAGACAGGCTCAAAGATTGTTTGAGGGTTATATTGAGTAAGAACCTCAAAAGCGTCTTGCTCGTACCTTTTGTTCATTTCCACTTTGAGTTGGGCTCTACTCCTTTTGTCTTGTACATTAACCTTTCATTGCACTTTTGTGCCTTTCTTGTAGAATTTTGGAGACCTTTGTCTCTTTTTTTTCTTCACTCACCTTTGGCGGATTTTATTTTCTTTTTCTTTGGTTGCTGCCCATTCTTCATGCATGTGTTGTTTTCATTGCTCTTCCCGCTGGTTTAGCGGTGGTTCCTACTTGGGGTTTCTATTTTGCTTTTGCTGTTTGTTTTTTTTTTGTTGTTGTTTTTAGAAAACGACATGCTTTGGCTCGGAGGGGGTAGCAAAGGATAGACTAGTGTTTGGGATATTGAAACATGGCCATGTGTCATTTCAAATCTTGACTAGATCCTTTTTGTAGTTTGGATTTTGGGACAAAACCTTAATAACACGCCTCCGATTGTTATTTAATTTTTTTTCAACCCTAATTTTTGCTTAGGCTGCCCTTTCGGGTTTTTAACCTAACGGGTGAGAAATTTTGATCTGCCCCTAGGTTCACTTGAGGCTCATGCATGGTTCCTCTCATTGCCCCAGTGTAGGGCTCTGAGGTATCTATTCATGCCTTTTGCTATGACCTTGTAGCAAGGAACCTACCGGGTGAGAATTTCTGATCTGCCCCTAGGTTTGCTTGAGGATGGTGAAGGTGCCTCTCATTGCCCTAGTGTAGGGCTTTGAGGTGCCTATCATTGTCTTTCATTGTGACCTTGTAGTATGGAAGAAAAGAAAGAAACTGTGCAAGTTCTCGAAAATGGATTTTGAAGGACGAGAAACATTGAAAGGATTTTCAATTGACAGATTAAGTCAAACGACTCCCTTTTTTGATAACTCACTTTTCTCTCAAAAGATAACTTTAAGAATGACAAAATGAGGTCACATGAATGTCTGTAATTTTATTTGAAACACAGTCAATCAAATGCTTTTTTTTTCGAACTTTACTCGTCATTTTACGACACCTCGACCAAACGTGCAGAACGAGTAACTTCTAATTGAAAAGACTTGGAAGTAAAAACTCAGGAGCCCAGGTCACTTAAGCAAAGGCTTACACTCACATTCCAGTGGAAGTCAAATAAGCAAAGATGTATTTGTGAGAGGATGAGAGACAAGGATGTCAAATTCATCCATATTATTAGCATTGCAACTGTTGTTTACATTAATGGCATAAACTTGAAAATCCTAATGAGTCATTAAAGACATCTAACAACAACCTTCAAATTGCCTTATGTATGGTGTCGCCTGCCACTGTCATAATTCACAAGCGATTCTCCTCGAATTTCAACCATCCTGCATCAACTAGACTTTGCACCTTATACTTCAGGGCCCTACAATGCTCAATGGAATGCCCCAGAACTCCTCCATGATAAGAACATGTTGCTTCAAGTCGTATGATCGAAAAAATGGAGGTTGAGGAACTTTGGCTAGGGTTATAGCTACCATTGAATTATCAAGTAGATATGGGAGCAAGTCAGCATATGACACCAGAATTGGGGTGAATTCTACAGGCTTTTTTGCTGTAAAATTCCTTCCTTGGTTGGTGTTTTGGTTTGTGCTAAAGGTGGTGTTTGGCATTGGTTGTGTGGTAGGCAGGCTTTGTGGCTGACTTAGTGATGGTCTTTGTGGATGATTGGGTGGTGGGTAATGAGAAGGGCTGACATCGGCTGAATAATGACATTGTTGAGCAGGAGGGAAATTTGGCCATGTAGGAATGGCAGCCCGAACATGGTTTCCTTCCTCCTTCTCATTCTCTCCATTTGCCCTAGACTTTTTACTTGTCAAAGCAAGACAATCAAAGTTACCTCTTCTCAGAACCACTTCAACCCTTTTGTCGACGAACACTAAATCGACAAAGCTTGAAGGCATGTAACCCGCCATCTTCTCATAGTAGGACACCGTTAATGTGTCTACTATCATCATTATCAACTCCCTCTCCATGGGGGCACTACTTGAGCTGCCATATCCTTCCACCTTTGGGCATACCCTATGAAAGATTCGTGCTCCCTTTTACACAAGTTCTGTAGTTGTGTCCTATCCGGAGCCATATCAGAATTGTACTGATACTGCCTAATGAAGGAAACCATTAGGTCTTTCCAAGAATGGACTTGGGAAGGCTCCAGATTAGTGTACCAAGTGACAGCTTCCCTAGTAAGGCTTTCCTGGAAAAAATGCATCAACAACTTTTCATCTTTTGTGTATGCCTTCATTTTCCTCCAGTACAGCTTTAGGTGGTTCTTGGGGCAAGTAGTCCCCTTGTACTTATTGAAGTCGGGCACCTTGAACTTCGGAGGGATGGCAATGTCAGGCACTAAGCACAATTCCACCATGTCAGCAAAAGCATAACTTTCACCCCCTTCAACGGCTCCAAGCCTTTCCTCTATATGATCCAACTTTCCCTTCTCCGCCATAGCTGGAGGGACTCTTCCCTCCGCAAAATGCAAGGATTGTGTTTGTTGGCAAAATTGAGGGTCATCCAAAGTGTTTGACAGGGGTATACCACCAACTATTTGCCCCTTAGTGGCGTATCTGAGGCAAGGCTCGAAGTCGGTTAGATTGTTGTGGGGTACCTCATGTGTCTCCCTAATGGGTTGAGAGACATGTGTATGATTAGATTGAGGTTGTTGGCTCTCAAAGAGTATGGGAGTGGAGTTATTGACATTCTCATCAGGAGTGTGTGCCACATTGGGTGGTGCATAGTTGGGAGGCAAGCCATATGGCGGGAAGACATGCCTATTTTGAATTTGAACATAATAGGGGCCGCTTGTACCTCCTAACTCTTTGCTTCCTTGACCTACCCTATCCGAGGTCGGATGATTTATTTGGTTGAGGCCAAATGGGGCAGTTGGCTCCACCTCAGCAACGGCGTTGGTAGCGGCAACGACAGTCGCATTGACTTCCATTATCTTTTTCATGCTCATAATGGCCTCCATCATTGTGGCCATTTGCTCTTTCAGGGCCTCCATGTCAGCCTTCATCTGCTCTTGCACCTCCTCTATTTCTCCCATTTCCCTAGCTGTACCACACATTCGGCCATAAAGCGTATTCTTTCCTTTTGATAACAATGATTACAGTTTTCAAGGAAAGAATGCAATGAGCAATGCAACCAATGAAAAACATAGATGTATGAGAATGATGCATGGTTGAAGTATTGCAAATTTTACACTGGACATAGGGTTGAATCAATTTAGATGGTCCATCATCTTGTCAAAGTGAAACTGGAAATAACACATGGATGTTAACAATCCTCAATTTTTTTGTAAATTGGCTCAATTATGTGTCGGCAATAGACAAAGAAACGATGTAGCTTGATTCATCTTTTGCCCCAATTTTTGCAAGCCGGTCACTTCCATACTTGACCTTGACTTTGATGAACCTTTTCTTAAAAGCATGTGCTTGGTTCAACCCCATAATCCAAGGAATAGAAATTTTGATCGCCAATACTTCGACAACATCTCATAGAGATGAATGACTCAGGCATACTTATGCTATGCATGGCAAAGACAATTATGAGATGCCCTAAGAACCACCATTTCCTAGTTAACCATGCATTAGGCACCATGGTTCACATGATTTTCAATTTTTTCTTTTAGAGAAATGGGTGTATAATCGCGACATGGTTGGTTTATAGCCATCATCATGGTACCAAACATATGCAACTAAGAATATAGCTTGACTTTCTTTTGTTCTATTTTTTTTTGTTTTGTAGAGGAAAATTCAAGGATCGTGCATGAGTGAACATGAAAATAAAAGGTATGCGGTTTGTAGAACAAAAAAGCATGTTGAATGAAAATGCATGATGATGCAATGACTCATGCAAAATGCAATGCATGAATATGATAAATGACAAATGCAGGAACGATATGTTCATTACGATGCCATGAAGAGATTCATGATGCAATTAAGGAATATGCCAGACTGAGTTTTCTATGTGCCCCTAATTGAGGAATCTAATGGAAAAGATCCAAAAGTCTCCTTCTAGTGACAATTCCCAAGTGTGGTTTCATGTAACCTTACTGGCTTCTAGAGATATCATCCTCTTAGGTAATACATTGTGGCGATAAGGACTATCAGCGACAATGCATTACTAAAAGAGGAAAACTCTAGATAAGGCTTCACTATCATCAAGCGAGTTGGAGACCCAACATGACAACAGATAGACCTCCACTCCTTATGGCTCACACAGACTCGTGTTGGATCAAGTGGCCTCAGAATAATTAAGAAGGGGGGGGGGGTTGAATTAATTATTCCTAAACCTTTACTAATTAGAAAATTACTCTTATAAGGATTTTACTAAATTGTTAAGAGAATGAGGAGTAGAAGAGAAACTTGACAGAAAGTAAAAGCGGAAATTAAATGCACAGCGGAAAGTAAAAGAGTAGGGAAGAAGGAGACAAACACACAAAAGTTTTTATACTGGTTCGGCAACAACCCGTGCCTACATCCAGTCCCCAAGCGACCTGTGGTCCTTGAGATTTCTTTCAACCTTGTAAAAATCCTTTTACAAGCAAAGATCCACAAGGGATGTACCCTCCCTTGTTCTCTTTGAACCTAGTGGATGTACCCTCCATTAGAACTAATCCACAAGAGATGTACCCTCTCTTGTTCTCAGTCAAACCCAAGTAGATGTACCCTCTACTTGTACCACAAAGGATGTACCCTCCAATGTGTTAAGACAAAGATCTTAGGCTGTTAAACCTTTGATACTTTGTGAATGGGGATACAAAAGAATTCTCAGGCGGTTAGTCCTTTGAAAACTTTTGTATTAGGGAAAGGGAAGAATCAAAAGAATTCTCAGACTGTGTCGTTTTGAATTCTTTGACAAGGGAGAAGGGAGACACAAAAGAATTCAGGCGGTTAGTCCTTTGTTCTTTTGGAAAAGGGAGAAGAGAATGAAAAGATGAATAGCACAAGTTTTCAAGGTTTAGAAAACCAGAAAACATTAGAAAGCTTTTGGTACAAAGAAGAAAAAGAAGTTCAAAGAGATTCAAGGCTTGTAAAGGATTGTATGAATAAGTGTTCAAGATGATTGAAATGCAAAACAAAGCCTTGCTTTTATAGACTCTTCATGTCTGGCCAAGAGGACCATTTAGAAGAGTTATAACTTTTAGAAAAACTTAAAACCAATTTGAAAAAGTCAAAAACCTTTTGAAGAGTTACATCTTTTGATTTATTCAGAAACAATCACTGGTAATCGATTACCAAATCAGTGTAATCGATTACACAAGACTTTTATGTGAAAGGATGTGACTCTTCACATTTGAATTTGAATTTCAACGTTCAAAGGCACTAGTAATCGATTACCAAAACATTGTAATCGATTACAGCTTTTTGAAATTAATTGGAACGTTGTAAATTCAATTTGAAAACTTTTTCAAAACAATTTTGCTACTGGTAATCGATTACAACAATCTGGTAATCGATTACCAGAGAGTAAAAACTCTTTGGTAAACATGTTTTGAGAAAAATCATGTGCTACTCAATTTTTGAGAAAAACTTTTCATACTTATCTTGATTAAGCCTTCTCTTGATTCTTGAATCTTGATCTTGATTCTTGAGATCTTGAACCTTGAATCTTGATTCTTGACTCTAAACTTTCTTCTTGAGTCTTGAATTCTTCTTGATTCTTATCTTGAACCTTGAGTTGTTCTTTGATTGATCTTTGATTCACTTGAGTTGTTCTTTGATTGATCTTTGAGCTTTTTGTCATCACCTTTGTCATCATCTTTTGTTATCATCATTGTTATCATCAAAACACTTTTGAATAACCTTTGATTCACCATGAAGCTTTGCTTCTACAACTCGGGAATTGAGTTTCCTCACTTTTCTAATAAAAAAATAGACCTTGAATTGAGTTTTAATCACCTTCTAAAGTGTGAGAGTGAATCTCCTAAACTATTTCAGTGATTCAAGAAATTGGTTTATCAAGGAACACCACCTTGTGTGTGACACCAATTCCTGAGGAGTGATTCTACCAACCACCTTCTTCATTCTCCTTCTTCACCATTCTAAACCTTCATTCGACCTAAACAATCCCAGAAATTGTTTTCCCCCAACCAACCACCATAATTTTACCTTAAACTCAAATTTATGGTTTTCTTTGTTTCTAAAAATTGCCAAACTTAAACCAGCCTTTAGTCCCACTTGAACACCATCATTATCTTCATCATTCTCCATCCAAACACATTCGGACTTTGAACCAAATCCCTTCCATTCAGCCCTCCATAAACTTGCCACTTTCTCTCTCCTTATCCATTCCATTTTCTGAATTTCATACAAGTAAAAGAAAAAAAGAAACCTTTGAAGATCCAACCTTAACCCTTGTGCAAATGGGTTTACATCATTTTGGTTATTAGAGCTCCGGTTCAAGGGTTTTTCAAGACTGCTTGGGCTGAAATTTCTTGGTAACATCCTTCTAATTTCTTCTTTGCCATTTTATATTACCTTGTTCATGCAATTTTTTTTATTCAGGCTAAACCATTGACAAAAATTAGGCCTTTAATTTCTTGTTAAAAAAGGGCAGAAACTTATTTTTTAAAAAAATTATTTGGGCTGAATGGTTCATGCTATAATAGCTTTAAAAATTTCCTGAAGGTAATATAATTGGTTGTTAGAAGGTTTGAATTACCAAATTCTAAAGTTTAATTCCTTCAAAAAAATCCCATTGTGTAGTTGCTAGAATTTTGTCCTTATTCTAAGTCTTTGCTAGCCTAACCCTAAGCCTTTTCCTTGTCACGAATTGATGGTTGAACTTTGTGTAAACTTTCTCTTGAATTGCTTTAGAACTCAAGGAGAATTCTAGAGTGGAAAAAGGCAAGAGTGCACAAAAAATTGAAAAAAAAGCCATATTTGAGAGATACACTTGAGTGTGGTGAGGTTCTATTTTCTTTATAACTATTATTACTTTTATTTTGAATATGTTAGGTGGTGGTGAACATCAATTGGATGGGGCACAAAGATTCTTGTTGGATGCTCTCAATGCTCAAATGCAAAGACTATTGAGAGAGAACAACGAGGAGTTGTATAAAAGAATTGAGCGATTAGAGAATCATGAACATCATGAGGAAGAAACGAGAGAAGTAAATGGTGGTGGTCCAAGGCCAAACCAAATTGAAGGAGTCAAGCTCAACATTCCTCCCTTTAAAGGCAAAAGTGATCCCGAGGCATATTTGGAGTGGGAGCTCAAGATAAACTATATCTTCTCATGTAACACCTATGAGGAGGCCCAAAAATTGAAGCTAGCAGCCGTGGAATTCTCGGATTATGCTCTTGTGTGGTGGGACAAATTGCAAAGGGAGAAAGCTAGAAATGAGGAGCCTTTGGTGGAAACTTGGGTTGAGATGAAAAGGATCACGAGGAAGCGGTATGTGTCGGCAAGCTATACTAGGGACTTAAAGTTCAAACTTCAAAAGTTGTCTCAAGGTAGCAAAGGCGTTGAGGAATACTATAAGGAAATGGAGGTGCTCATGATTCAAGCCAAGATAGAAGAGGATGAAGAGGTAACTATGGCTAGATTTCTTAGTGGTTTAAATAGTGATATCCGTGATGTTGTTGAGCTGTAGGAATTTGTTGAAATGGAGGATTTGCTTCGCAAAACAATCCGAGTAGAGCAACAATTGAAGAGGAAAGGTGTGGCCAAAAGGAGTTCCACTAATTATGATTTTCTAGTTGGAAGGACAAGAGTAAAGGGGCTGCTACTTCTAATGCAGCACCTATACCATCAAAAACTCCTCCAAAATTCCAAGAACAATCCTCAAAACAGAGTCGGGATATGAAGTGTTTTTGGTGCCAAGGCTTGGGACATTATGCATATGAGTGCCCTAACAAGAACATCATGATTCCTAGAGATGGAGAGTATATTAGTGAGTCTCAAGTTAAAAAGGGAGAAGAGAGTGAGGATGATGAGGAGGAAGTGGAGAAAACACCGGAGGGATAATTGTTGATGATTAGGTGGATACTTGGCCATCAATTGAAGTCTATTGAGGAAAGTCAAAGAGAAAACATTTTCCACACTAGATGTTTGTGATGGAAGCTTGCTTGTGGAGCTTCTATGTAGGCTGGATCTTTGAGCTTGAATGAGGTCCTTTAATGGTGATTTTACACCATGGAGATGCAGCGGAAGACAAAGGAGAAGAGGTGAGAGGAGGCGCCATCCACTAGGGAATAAGCCATGGAAGAAAGAGCTTCACCACCAAGATGAGCCTTGGATAAGAAGCTTGGAGAGGATGCTTCAATGGAGGAAAAGAAAGAGAGAGAGAAAGAGAGAGGGGGGAGCACGAAATTGAAGGAAGAAAAAGGGAGAGAAGTTGAACTTTGAGTTGTGTCTCACAAGACTCTCATTCATCAAAGTTACCACAAGTGTTACACATGCTTCTATTTATAGACTAGGTAGCTTCCTTGAGAAACTTTCTTGAGAAAACTTCCTTGAGAAACTTCTTTGAGAAAACTTCCTTGAGAAGCTAGAGCTTAGCTACACACAACCCTCTAATAACTAAGCTCACCTCCTTGAAAAGCTTCCTTGAGAAGATTCCTAAAGAAGCTAGAGCTTAGCTACACACACTTCTCTAATAGCTAAGCTCACCTCCTTGAGATGAGAAGCTAGAACTTAGCTACACAACCTCTATAATAGCTAAGCTCACCCCCATGACAAAATACATGAAAATACAAAAAAAGTCCCTACTACAAAGACTACTCAAAATGCCTCGAAATACAAGGCTAAAATCCTATACTACTAGAATGGCCAAAATACAAGGCCTAAACGAAGGAAAAAACCTATTCTAATATTTACAAAGATAAGTGGGCTCATACTTAGCCCATGGGCTCAAAATCTACCCTAAGGCTTATGGGAACCCTAGGGCCTTCCCTTGGATCTCTGGCTCAATCTACTTGGAGTCTTCTATCCAATGCCCTTGCGGGGTAGGATTGCATCAGTTTGATCAATGGCAAAGTTTGCATGGTGATCATTGATGGAGGGAGTTGTACCAATGTGGCAAGTGCAAGACTTGTGTCTAAATTGAATTTAGTCACAAAACCACATTCTCAGCCGTATAAACTTCAATTCCCTCCACCTTGGAAAGGATTTGACCTCAAATCCTGAGGTTCTTCATACTCTGGGCTCCTTCCCTCAACACCTGTAAAAAGAAAAAAAATATATGTATTAGTGGTGTTTGGTATGTTGAAGTAAGGTAAGGTCTGAAAACCCATTTCCTGGGCATCTTCCCATGAAGGAATATGGTTTCTCATCAACTCAATGAGTGGTGCTACAAGCATAGAAAAATATGGGACAAACCTTTTGTAAAAGTTTGTTAAGTCATGGAAGCCCCAAATTTTTCTTATACTTGGTAGAGTGGGCCACTCAGGAATGACCTTTATTCTCTTAGGGTTCATGGGAACCCCTTGATCACTATTTGAAAAATTAAGAAAAGTAATGAAATAAAACATACCTTTTTCTGTATTTTCATATTGATTATTCCTACCAAAAAGTATGACAAACCTAAGGTGTCCCATATGAGTACCTAAGTTTGTATTTAAACTAAAAATAAGAACAAACCTACCTAATGGGTCCCTATGTACACACACCATGAAGATGTTAGGTGTACGAGTGATTTTACCAAAGAGGGTTGCACCACTCAAAACATTCATCATACCACCTATTTTAGGGACTTGGTGCCTAATAATACCTATTTTGGGCACCAACAAAGCACAAGGATTTAAGCTCTTGCGAACCAAACCCTCATCCAACAACTTCTTTACTTGAGGAATAAACTCAAGCCCAAGAGGTGTGGCAATGCTAGCAAGTGTCTTTTTACAAAAGAGAAAATTTGGAGGTTGTCTAAGAGGGAAAGTTTCTTTAATGTTTGTCTTTATTGTAAAATGAGTTTCCTTCTTAGCTAACCTCTTGGAGGAGACACTTACCTCCTTACACTTCTCTTTAACCACTAATGGTTGTCCATCTTCTTGGGGGTATATTTCTTCACTAGATTCTTCCCCTTTTGCTTCTTCACTTTCACTAGAGGAAGGTGAAGTAGTAGCCTCATCTTGGCTACTATAAATGTCTTGGCCCCTCATAATCATGGTTTTTGTGGTGGGGCATTGAGAAGTAATGTGTCCTCTTCCAAGACATTTAAAGCACTTTATAGAGCTAGTTTTCTCTTGCATACTAGCCTTAGGGGCTTGCTTTTCTATTGCCTTCCCCTTATCATCTTTGGGCTTATAAGGTGTCACCCCTAAGATTCCTTGACCATGGTCTTTCTTTGGATAAGGGTGAGAGCCATAAGATTTTGAAGTAGACTTCTTTTTAAGTTGTTGCTCTACCCTTATTTCCCAATCTAAGTTAGCCTCTACATTGTCCTTCCCATGGAAGTATGAGAGGTTAATATTAGCCTCTTGAGGCTTTCTTTCCTTTTCTCTTCTATGGGAGTGAGGTCTAAGATGTGACCTATGCCTTTCTTCGTAATAGTCACGAAGTTCTTCACTTAGGCTCTTGCAAGAGTTATGACTACTATAGGAGGCATGTTTTTCTCTTTTCATTTCTTTCATTATTTTTCTTCTTTCTTCCTCTCTTATTTTCTTTCTTTCATCTTGACTTATTTCTTCCACTTTTTTTTTCCTTTTTCTTTTCTTTCTTTTTTTTCTTTCCATAACTTGAGGGAACTCAACTCATCTAAGATTATAGATAAAGCGTCTTTATGACTAGTACCCTCGCCATTAACACTAGATGAATGATGACTCATGTTGGTTCCTAAGTTGTGGTTCTTTCTTGTTGGAAGTTTGAAAAAAAAAGGTAAAAGAAACTATGGTTGAAACTAGCCAAACAAGCACTAAAAGAGGTGTGAATGATAAGGTAAAAAACTAATTGGTAAAAGGAAAGCTATCTAGGCGGTTTGACAATGGAAGGTAAAGGAAATAAGCTATGAAAGTAAGCAAGAAATGTGAACTAGGCGAATCCTAAGAGTGTTTGGATGACCACATTTAAGGTTCCCAACAAAAAAAATCACTATCCTAAGCAAAAATTGCCTAAAATTATTACACACAAATGGAATTAGGGTGACCTATTGGAGGCTCCCAACTTACTTCCACTGAAAGGTCTTTTTGTTACAAAATTTGAAAGCAATGAAAGTAAGTAAATTGCAAATTACAAAATTACAAAATGGTCCTCAATTTTGGTGGTTGTTATCTCTTTGGTGATTCACTCAATTTGGAGTGCTTCTTAGTCCAATAGCTCTTAAGGTGGTTGGCCCCTTGCTTCTTGACTCAAATTATTCAAGGGATGGCACCAATCCTCCTTTCCAATTCCCTATATGGCAACCCACAACCATGGAAACAAAGAGACAAGCAATAACCAAAGACCAAAAAAAAAATGAAATGACATCTAAACCAATGAAGTTTTAACAAGACAATTTTTCAAGAATTATTCAACAATTAAAGCAATGAAAAGGACATAGAAGCAAGCTAGGACTCAAAGAGAAACTTAGAATGGCTCTAGAGTAGAGTAAAAAAACTATAAAAAAAGACTCAACAAACCTCTAGCTTTGGCACTTGTTTTCACAGTAATTTTCAATTGAAATTTAGGAACTAAGATTGGTATAACATAGCCACCAATTATAGAATAAATTTTGAGCCAAAACAACAAGCACACTTCCCTTTCACTTTTTGTTTTTGGATACTGATTTTTCTGCCAACTTGTGTGATTTTTATTATTTTTTCCTTTTATCCAAATCACTTGGTTCTTTTTTTATAAATTTTTTCCAGATGTTTAGAAAATTCAGTAAAAATTTCAGCTCAAAATTCGAAGTAACCAATTCTCAGTAATTTTTACAAGTTTGTATGTCCAAGCTGCCAGCACCAACGATTTGTTTTTTTAAGCATGGTATATTGATTGCCTTGGGCTTACTTTCAACATTCCTATGTATGTTGAACTCACTAGGATTGTTTACCACAGTTTTAGGAGTTAAATATTCACTTAGGATCAACATTTCAGCCAGCAATTCAATCACCAAAACTCAAATTCACAATAGACACAATCATAAGGAAACCTAAAAGTTCAAGAAAAGGTTCACAATCAAAGACTCTCTAAGAATTTTGCATGAACATGTTAAGGACTAATTAACATGATAGATTTGACTCAAATCAAATAATAGGATAAAAGAATTTAATACACTCATGAACAAATGAGTTAGACAAAGAAACAAGAAAATAAAATTCAGCCACAAGTTTAGACAAATAATAGGATCTTATGTGACAAGTTTCTTGACTAGACATGACTTCTATGACAAAACTACATTAGGTGAACAAGTCACTCTAGATTTTTGAGGTTTTCTTCTACTTTAATATTTTTGTAAGAATTTTATGATTTAGGTTTCAGCCACAAAAATAACAAGACAAAACTCAAAGGAACCTAAACTCAACACAATTCATGGTTCAAGAACAAGAACAAGAAATTTGAACCATAGAAAATCAAATCTAGCTTCTATAGCAAGTTTAATCGGTGAAAACTCTAAAGAATCATGTTAACAACATTTAGCACAAGACATGTGAGGAGATACATGGAGAAAAATGAAGAAACAACAATGGAAGAGAAGGTAAAGCAAAAAAATTAATGGAGGTTTAAGGAGCACCTACTTGAAGCTCTTGTGCTCTGATTACCACTTGATGGAAGCTTTCTTGTGGAGCTTCTATGGAGGCTGGATCTTTGAGCTTTAATGAGGTCCTTTAATGGTGATTTTCCACCATGGAGATGCAGCGGAAGACAAAGGAGAAGAGGTGAGAAGAGGCGCTATCCACTAGGGAATAAGCCATGGAAGAAGGAGCTTCACCACCAAGATGAGCCTTGGATAAGAAGCTTGGAGAGGATGCTTCAATGGAGGAAAAGAAAGAGAGAGAGAAAGAGAGAGGGGGCAGCATGAAATTGAAGGAAGAAAAAGGGAGAAAAGTTGAACTTTGAGTTGTGTCTCACAAGACTCTCATTCATCAAAGTTACCACAAGTGTTACACATGCTTCTACTACAAAGACTACTCAAAATGCCTCGAAATACAAGGTCCCTACTACAAAGACTACTCAAAATGCCTCGAAATACAAGGCTAAAACCCTATACTACTAGAATGGCCAAAATAGAAGGCCTAAACGACGGAAAAAACCTATTCTAATATTTACAAAGATAAGCGGGCTCATACTTAGCCCATGGGCTCAAAATCTACCCTAAGGCCCATGAGAACCCTAGGGCCTTCCCTTGGATCTCTGGCCCAATCTACTTGGAGTCTTCTATCCAATGCCCTTGCGGGGTAGGATTGCATCAGTTTGATCAATGGCAAAGTTTGCATGGTGATCATTGATGGAGGGAGTTGTACCAATGTGGCAAGTGCAAGACTTGTGTCTAAATTTAATTTAGTCACAAAACCACATTCTAAGTCGTATAAACTTCAATGGCTTAGTGAGGATGGAGAGGTGCAAGTAAGGAAGCAAGTGGAGTTGGATATTTCCATTGGAAAGTACAATGATAAGGTGCTTTGTGATGTTGTTCCTATGGAGGCCAGCCATTTACTCTTGGGGAGACCATGGCAATTTGATAAGAGGGCAAATCATGATGGTTTCACCAACAAGATCTCTTTCACGCATCAAGGCACAAAGATAGTGCTCAAACCATTGAGTCCACAAGAAGTGTGTGAGGATCAAAGAAAAATGAGAGAGAAAATTCTTCAAGAAAAGAGAGAAAAAGAAAAAGAGAGCCAAACACTTGAGAGATCAAAAAGTGAGGACAAAAAGAGGGAAACACAAGAGAGGAAAAGGATGAGTGAAACACTTGAAATAAGGGAGAATTTTCTAGCTACAAAAGGAGAGGTCAAAGGGTTGTTTCATTCAAAACAGCCCTTATACTTGTTGATTTTACAAAAATTATGTTTTGACCACTAACACTTTTGACAACTTTGAATTGCCTTCTAGTGTGAAAACTCTTTTGCAGGAATTTGAGGATGTGTTTCCATCAAGTGTTCCAAGTAGGTTGCCACTATTGAGGGGAATTGAGCATCAAATTGATCTCATGCTGGGAGCTTCTTTGCCTAATAGGCCAGCTTATAGGAGCAACCCTCAAGAGACCAAGGAGATCCAAAGACAAGTGGAAGAACTCATTGGTAAAGGATGGGTAAGAGATAGCATGAGTCCATGTGCTGTCCCGGTAACTTTGGTTCCAAAAAAAGATGGTTCTTGGAGGATGTGCTCCGATTGTAGAGCTTTAAACAATATTACCATTAAATATAGGTATCCAATACCTAGACTTAATGATTTGTGGCTCCAAACTCTTTGATGGAGGATGCATGAACGAAAACGCAATTCATGGGGCTCCGAATAAAAGACGAGGATGGAGAATTGCACTAGAGGGTCCTCACTAGGCAATCATGAAGCATGGCTCCAAACTCTTTGGTGGAGGATGCATGAACGAAAACGCAATTCATGGGGCTCCGAAGAAAAGATGAGGATGGAGAATTGCACTAGAGGGTCCTCACTAGGCAATCATGAAGCATGGCTCCAAACTCTTTGGTGGAGGATGCATGAACGAAAACGCAATTCATGGGGCTCCGAATAAATGACGAGGATGGAGAATTGCACTAGAGGGTCCTCACTAGGCAATCATGAAGCATGGCTCCAAACTCTTTGGTGGAGGATGCATGAACAAAAATGCAATTCATGGGGCTCCGAATAAAAGACGAGGATGGAGAATTGCACTAGAGGGTCCTCACTAGGCAATCATGAAGCATGGCTCCAAACTCTTTGGTGGAGGATGCATGAACGAAAACGCAATTCATGGGGCTCCGAAGAAAATTTGTTGGCAGGACCGAATGGCCCACCGGATTTTTCACCTAAAAAGGCAAAACATGCTTTTTGCAAAGAAAAATAATTCATTCGCGAGAGCACCATATCTTAGAGAAACAATGTACTCATGCCAAGGGTAACCTTCCCTGTAACCGAAAATGAAGGGCAGGATGTCAACATTTAGCTTTAAAATGAAAATGCAAGGGAAACATCAAGCTAAGCTGAAAATAAATCACTCATAGTGTATAAAAACTCACACAGGCAAGTGTTTCACCCTTTTCCCAAACTATAACTACACCATGACTTTATTTTGAAAACGATTTCCTATCTAATCAAAGATCAAACGTACGATCACGGACCAATATGATTTTCTCAAGGGTAGTGTTTTCGGAGAGGAAGCTGAGTGTTTTTTCCTTTTATGTGGGTCGGGATATCGCCAGTCGAGAATGACTTTGAATGACAATTCGAAAGGAAGAGACACCAAAAAATGGGTTTTCCTTTGCCGACAGTCACTCATCTGGTCTGAAGATTTTCCATTTTCTTTCTTTCATTGATCGAGAATTACTCTGTTTTCCTCCGATCTTTTTCATTTTCACTTCCTTTCGATCTTCGACCGGGAATCCTTCTTTTTCTTTCCTTTTTTTATTGTTCTTTTCTTCGTTTTCATCTTTTTCTTTTTCTTTCTTTCCATTTCTTCCTTTTCTTTCTTTTCACTTCTCCTTCTCCATTCCTTTCTTTGGGAAATCGGGTTTTAGCATTCTATTCGCTCTCCCTTGAGGAGATTCCGCTGTCCTTTGCTTCGGGGGAAAGGATGAGGATTCTTTCGATAGGCCAAGGTTCAAAAAAGTCTAAGGTTGTGTCAATGGGGTCTTTTTATCATGGGAACCCGATCTTGATATCTGGGGCCAAACAAATTTGGGTGTCAAAGTGTCTGTCTTGGGCCGAACTTCCATATTATTCCACAAGGCACGCGCGACAATGATGATTTGGAAACAACATGCAAAATTAGTCATGGCCACAGCCAGGTGGGCACTCAAGCATCTCGTTTATGGGATTGTGATACTACGGTCGGGAATTTACACAAATAGACCCAACATTTCCCAAATATGTTCTTTCATCAGTTCAATGAATTCATCCATTCTTATCTCGGTTATTCAGGAAAATAAACTCTTAGTGTCAGTCCCTTGTTTCCAGAAGATACGTTTGCTCTTTACGAATGATGTATTCTTCCTAACCATAACATGTCGACGTTCGAGGTCTTTCTTTCTTTTTCCTTTTTGTTTCATTTTTATATTCACAAAATTATACACCCATTGCTATTTGTGAGAAAAATTTTCTTTGTACACTTTCATTCCTATACATGACGAACCCTTTTTTGTATACACATCAGAACCCTTTTTCTTTATGTCACACAGTCTATATACAAACCCTATTCTTGTTCAAAGATTTTTTTGTTTTTCCCAACATACACATGTGGTTCATACAAAAGTTTCTTTATATACACTCATTCCTCACACACACAAGAATTTCTTTCCACACATTATTTACACACACAAGAATCCTTCTATACACATTTTCCTTTTACATACATATATAAAAACATTTTCTTTTTCTTTATATACATAGACATTTTATTCACAACGCTTCTTTCTTTTTATCATGATTTTGGTTCATTTTATTTTTATTTTGGACGACGTTCCTAAATGAAAAATTCTACACGGTTCCGGAATTTCAACAAACACTATTGACAACAACGAAGTAAGCACTAACGCAATAGTCCAAACAAAATATATGCACAAAACAAATGACAATCGCAACAACAAAAAACAAACGTTAGTCCCTCAAGTCATAGAAATAAAATAACATGTAAATGATAAAGGAAGAAACATAAAAAGAACATGAATCTGGGGATCCCACGGTCATGTGGCTCCGCATGACACCGGACTCTTGGGTCACGGTAACAAAAAGTGGGGTGGTCGACAAAAGCAGGGCTTTTGCTCCTACGTATCCTCAATTTGTGATGAGGAAATCAGACCTACGTAGTTCTTAATAACTGTGAGACTAAAAATAGTCTCAGTGTTTTCTTCACCAAAATGCGAACATACTTTAGTAAAGAGGCAAAACTTCCAACTGATCAAAGCAACATATGCTTTTTGGATGAAAAACAATGTGTCTATCGGGGAAGGAGAGTATGCTGATGAAAATTTCTCATAACCGTAAATGAGATTTTGGATGTTAGCATTTTGTTTCTAAATGACCATTAGAGGAAGCACTGGGTTCAACAAAAATAGAAGAAAATCACTCAAAGTGTATCAATCTCACACATGTAAGTGTTTTATCCTAATTCCGAACCATAGATATGTCATGACTTGATTTTGCAAATCATTTCCTATCAAATCAAAGATTACATGCATGATCATGGATCAATAAGACTTTTTTCGGGAATGGTTTTTAGGTGGGGAACTTGGCTTTGAGTGTTTTTGCCTTTTCCTTTTCTGTTTTTGTTTAGTGCGGGGCGAGAAAGTCGCTAGCGCACAGGATTTTGGTTGGCAATCAAAGGGAGAGGACCACTTTAGGTCGTGGTTTCCTTTTTTCTTGTTTACTTGGTGACAATTCTGTATTGTTCAGATATTGTCTGGTCCAAAGACCTTTTTGCATATTTCTTCTATTTTCTTTGATTGGGAACTTTCTTTCCCTTTTTTTTTCTCCCACTCTTTGATTGGGAATCTTTCTCTTTTTTTCTTTTTTTTGTTGTTTTCCGTGGGCAAGGATTGACATTCTCACCCTGGGTCAATGTTTATGATAAGTTGGGATTTTGACTCAAGGCTCGTAGAACGGGTGGTCATGATATATGTCAGGGTTTGGCCAGCGGTTCAGGGATAAAGGGGACGTCCTACATTATTTCCATGATACACATGCAACAATGATGATTAGGAATTTTTATGCAAAACTAGTCATGCATGCACCCATGTGGACACTGAAGCATCAAGTTTTTATGGTCATGTGACACTAGGGCTCAGGATTCATTTTCCCTATTTTAAGTCAACCCAGTGTTTCCAAAATATGTTCTTTTATCAAATCATGCATTCATCCAAGCCCATTTTGGGTGTTCGGGAAAATTTTCACAGCATTCACCCTTCAGGTGTATACACATTTTTTTCAAAAACTGGTTAAGACCAGCCAAATTTTCAAAGAAAAGTTGGAAATTATCTCTTTTCACAAGCATGTTATTTTTTAGCTAGACAACCTTTATTATTTTTTATTTTCTATTTTTTTCTTCCTTCTTATTCTTTTCTTGCTCGCTCTCTTTTTGCTCTCTGTTTTCTTTTCATGAGGTATTTTGCTACCTAAACATACGTATATTTTTGTGAGGTATTTTGCTATATACATGCGTGTCCAAGGTATCTTGCTACCTAAACATACATATATATGTTTTGTGAGATATTTTTGCTATATACATGCATATCCAAGGTATCTTGCTACCTAAACATACATATATATATTTTGTGAAGTATTTTTCCTACATACATGCATATCCAAGGTATCTTTCTACCTAAACATACATATATATTTTGTGAAGTATTTTTTGCTACATACATGCATATCCAAGGTATCTTTCTACCTAAACATACATATATATATTTTGTGAAGTATTTTTTTGCTACATACATGCATATCTAAGGTATTTTCACTACCTAAACACACATACATATATTTTGTGAGGTATGACTACCCTCCGAGCTTGTGCTTGTTTTATTTAAATTCCTAGGATCATGAGCAACTAGGTGTGTCCTACAATGACTTGAGAAACAAAGGTGATCAAACAACAAGCAGAAATTTAAAGGGTACTAGGTTACCTCCTAGTAGCGCTTCTTTAACGTCTTGAGCTGGACGCCTTATGACTTGTCGGTCACGGACCTAGTACTTTGCTTACCTTTGGCTTTGGACTTGGTCGCCTATTGGTCAACCATGTGTCGTAAGCAACGCTCTAACCTTTTTGTGGATGAGCTGAGGTGAACTCTAGAGGTGATGGCAATGCGTTTGTTGCCCGCTGCCGGCCATCCCTAGGCTGCTATGGTGTCTCGCCCTGTGCCTGCCTGAGGGCGCAGTACTTCTTGATGAAAGCTCGATTAGTAGGGGGCCTGATGACCTTGCTGGGGGTGACAGGAACTTCGTAGAACTGACAGAGGCCCGTAATTAGAGCTTGGCAACTCCAAGGCCCTGTTGGACTTCTTCGGGTCCACTGGGTGTCTTGTGGGCGCGATCCTGCAAACAATAGATGACATCAGAAATCAATTGAATCACATGCATACTTACGTATGTCACGATGGCATGACCTCGCTGGGGGGACGGGCACCCTGTAGGACTACGGAGGCCCATAACCAGAGCTGGAAACCTCAGGGCCCTGTTGGACTTCTTCGGGTCCACTGGGCGTCTTGTGGGCGCTATCCCTGCAAACAATAGATTACATCAGAAATCATTTGAGCCATGTGCATACTTACCTATGTCATGACGGCACAGACCAACTGATACATCTGCAGGGGGAGGTTGGCATTGTGGTCGCTGGGCAGAATGTTGCTAAATAGCAATGTCATCCATATCCATGTAAGAGTGGTCATGTTGGTGCGCATGATCCGCACTCGTCTTTTTGCAGCGATACGGGTGAAATCTTGCCACGGTATGCATAGTAGATGCGTGATAGCCTCCCTCTCTGGATGTGCTTGCACAGTTGGTCGCCCTCCAATATCAGGGGGTGGCCCAGGAACTGATAAAAGGAAACTACTGGCCCCTTAACCGTGAGCGCAAGTCTCGGTTAAGCATCTAAGGGCAAATGACCTTATATTCTCTTAAGGTGTGGATATGGAGAACATTGAAAATGAGGATGCGTAGCCCTCTAAAGGCGAGGGCGTGCAGCCCTCTGCAGGCGAGGATGTGCAATCCTCTTATGGCAAGGACATATAGTCCTCTAAAGGTGATAGGTGCTAGTACCCAAGGGTCCACCTTTATGAGAAAGCAAGAGATCGACTCATCAAGAGGGCCGGTCATCCAAAAAGATTGGACACGAGATGTAGGAAATCTATGCAGTTAACATGATTTTTAGGGATGCAGACGCATGCAACCTTTGTCGTGAAATTTGGTAATGCTGACCTCATATGATACAATGCAATGCAATGGAAAGTTGTACAATGTTCATGACATTATTTCCCTATTTTGTGATTTTGATTTTGATTTAATTTTTTGGAAAACACAGATTGACTGTCCTTTTGAAAAAGGTGATAATTCATGCAACCTTATCTTATCTTTTGCAAATCTCTCCGGGAACTCCCTCAAAGTGTATGTTTTGTTTGATTTAGTCACTTGACCATTTTGGAGTGACGACAATGGAGCCGTTAGACGTTTAATCAATCTATTGAAATTCCAGGGTCTGTCTCCCCCTTTTTTTTCTTTGTTTAAAAACATCGACGGGTGAGAAATTTTGATCTGCCCCTATGTTCACTTGAGGCTCATGCACGATGCCCCTCATTGCCCCAGTGTAAGGCTTTGAGGTACCAATTGTTATCTTTCGTCATGACCTTGTAGCAAGGAATCTATTGGGTGAGAACTTCTAATCTGCCCCTAGGTTCGCTTGAGGTTTTTGCATGGTGCCTTTCATTGCCCCAGTTTAAGGCTTTGAGGTACAATCGTTGTCTTTCGTCATGACCTTGTAGCAAGGAACCTATTCAAATGTTTTATGAATGGCCATCAAAGGTGACTTGGAAGCATGAATTTAAAGAGAGTTTTCATTGCCCAAACAGTTTTATCCTCTCAAAAGATTAAGAGTTTTTCTGAACTGAAATGTCTTATCCTCTCAAAAAGATTCCTTGGTCAACCACTTGCATATTCAGTAAGGAATTTTGATTGATCTTCATTGTACAATCTATCTCTTTTAAGAGAGATTTCTTCTTCTCTTCTTCTTATTTCTGAAAAGGGATTAAGAGACCGTGGGTCTCTTGTTGTAGAGGATTCTTGAACACAAGGGAAGGGTTGTCCCTGTGTGGTTCAGACTTTGTAAAAAGAGTTTTACAAAGAGAATGGGAAATCTCAAGTGGGTTGCTTGAGGACTGGACGTAGGCACGGGAAGTGGCCGAACCAGTATAAATCAAGTTTGCATTCCTCTCTTCCCTTAAACTTCTTTTATTTATTGCTATTTACATTTTGCTTTAAAGAAGTTTATTTTGAATCGTCTTTTGAGTAATTCATGTTAAGGGTGCATTGTTAATCCGAAAAGAGAGAGTGAAAATTTAATTGGGGAATAGTCTTCGGATCTTAATTCAACCCCCCTTTTTCTTAAGGTAACTGAGGTCATTTGTCCAACATCCTATTCTTGATAACTCACTTCTCTCTAAAAAGACAAACTTTCTGGAATGATAAAATGAGGTCACATGAACGTCTTGAAAACACAGTCAATCAAATGCTTTTTTTTTTCTTTTTGAACTCTTTTTTTTTAATTTTTTTTTGAAACTTATTTGTTTTGAACTTTACTCGTTGTTTTACGGCACCCCCACCAACGTGCAAGACGAGTAATCTCTGATTGAACGGTCTTGGAAGTCCAAACTCAGGAGCACAGGTCGCTTGAGCAAACAGACCAATGGCTTGCCCCCACATTCCGGTGAGAGTTGAATAAGCAAAGATGCATTTGTGAGAGGATGAGGGACAAAGATATCAACTTTATCCATTTCATTTAACATTGTAACTGTGGTTTACAATAATGGTACAAACTTGAAAATCATGATGAGTCATTAGAGACATCTAACAACAGCTTTCAAAATTTCCCCATGTGTGGCATCTCTTGTCAATGTCAGGATTTACACGCAATTCTCCTCAAATTTCAGCCAGCCCGCATCAATTAGACCTTGCACCTTACGCTTCAGAGCCCTACAATGCTCAATGGAACGCCCCGGGGCTTCTCCGTGACAAGCACACGTTGCGTTCGAGTCATATTCTTGGAGAAATGGAGGTTGATGAACCTTGGCTAGGGTTATGGCTACCATTGAATTATCAAGTAGATATGGGAGCAAGTCAGCATAGGACACTGGAATTGGGGTGAATTCTACAGGCTTTCTCGCTGCAAAATTCATTTCTTGGTTGGTGTTTTTGGTTTGTGCTAAAGGTGGTGTTCCTCATTGGAAGTGCGGTAGACAAACTTTGTGGTTGATTTAGGGATTGCCTTTGTGGATAACTGGGCAGTGGGTAAGGAGAAGGTTTGTTATTGGCTGAGTAATGACATTGTTGGGTTGGTGGGAAACTTGGCTGTATAGGAATGGCAGTCACAGCATGGGCTTCTCCCTCGTTCTCACCCTCTTCATTTGCCCCAGTTTTTTTTTTTTTTTTTTTTTTTTTTTTTTTTGCATTTATCAAAGCTTGACGATCAAATTTGCCTCTTTTTAGACCCACTTTGATCCTTTCGTTGGTAAAGACTATATCCGCGAAGCTTGAAGGCGTGTAACCCACCATTTTCATAGTAGAATACTGGTAATGTGTCTACTATCATTGTCATCATTTTTTTTCCGTCATTGAGGTGCCACTTGAGCTGCCAGGTCTCTCCACCTTTGGGCATATTCTTTTGAAAGATTCGTGCCCCCCTTTTGCACATGTCCTATAGTTGCATCCTATCCGAAGACATTATACTGGCACTGCCTAACGAAGGCAACCACTAGGTCCTTCCAAGAATGGACTCGGGAAGGTTCCAAGTTAGTGTACCAGGTAACAGCTACCCCAGTAAGACTTTCTTGGAAGGCATGTATCAGCAATTCCTCATCTTTTGTGTATGCCTCCATCTTCCGATAATACATCTTTAGATGGTTCTTGGGGCAAGTAGTCCCCTTGTACTTGTCAAAGTCCAGCACCTTGAACTTGGGAGGGGTGATGATATTGGGTTCTAGGAACAACTCTTTTAGGTTAGCAAAGGCATAATCTTCACCTCCTTCAATGGCCCTGAGCCTTTCCTCTAAATGATCCAACTTTTCCATTTCTGCCATAGCATGAGGGCTTTTACTTGTTCTAGAATGCAAGAGGTGTAGCTGGGGGTGATACTGAGGGCCCTCCGAAGTGTTTTCAAGGGGTATACCACCAACTGCTTGCCCTTCAGTGGCATATCTGAGGCAAGGCTCGAAGTCGGCTAGATTGTGGTGGGGAATTTCATGTGTCTCCCCCACGGTTTAAGATACATGTGCATGATCAGTTTGGGGTTGTTGGCTCTCAATGGGTATAGGAGTGGAGTTATTGACATTCTTATTGGGAGTGTACGCCACATTGGGTGGCGTATAGTTGAGAGGCAAGCCATATGGCGGGAAGGCGTGCTCGTTTTGATTTTGCACATCATGGAGGCCGTCCCTACTTCCCAAATCTTTGCCTACCATATCTGAGGTTGGATGATTCATTTGGTTGATGCCGGATGGGGACGTCGAGTTTACCTTAGCAACAACGTTGGTAGCGGCAATTGCAACTGCATTGGCTTCCATTATCTTCTTCACGCTCATCATGGCCTCCATCATTGCGGCCATTTGCTCTTTCATGGCCTCCATGTCGGCCTCCATCTACTCTTGTACCTCCTCCGCTTTACCCATTACTCTAGCTCTAGCACGGGTTCGGTAAGGGCACCGTAAAGCATGTTTTTTTTTCTTTTTTATAACAATGATTAAGTTCTTTTTTTTATTTTATTTTTCAAGGAAAGAATGTAATGAGAAATGCAACCAATGAAAAGTATGGATGTACACGAATGATGCATAGTTGAAGTATTGCGAATTTTTACATAGGATATGGGGTTGAATCAATTTAGATTTTCAACATGGTCCATGACATCTCCGTCAAGGTGAAACTGGAAGTAACAGGGACATCGTCAGCCCTAAATGTGTTTGGCAGTAGACGAAGCAGCGATGTAACACGATCCATCTTTTGCCCCAGTTTTTTGCAAGATGGTTACTTCCGTACTTCAACTTGACTCGATGAACCTTTTCGTAAAAGCACGAGCTTGGTTCAACCCCATAACCCAGGGAATGGCAATTTTGATCGCCAATACTTCAACAACATTTCATAGGGATGAAAGACTCGGGAATACGCATGCTATGCATGGAAAATGTAATTATGAGATTGAGATGTCCAAAGAAGCATCCTTTCTTAGTTAACCATGTTCAATCATTTTGTTTTTAAGTGAAATGGGTTTATGATACCAACATGGTTGGCTCATGGTACCGAATATATGCAACTAAGAATGCAGCGTGAATTTTCGCGCTTTCTTTTTTGTTTTTGTCTTGCAGAGGAAAACGCAAGGGTCACGCATGAGCAAACATGAAAACAATTGGTATGCAATTTGTAGATCAAAAAGTTTGTTGAATGCATATGCATGATGATGCAATGACCCATGCAAAATGTAAGGTTGGAATGTGATAACGGACAAATGCAGGAACGATATGTTCATTATGATGCTGAAGAGATGTTTATGCAATGTGTGATATGAAATGCATTTACAGACACGAGAGCTCGGAAAATCATCTCTCCTTACTTGCGCATTTGGGGGCGCAGTGCCCCATGTGTGCAGTTAAGAAGATGATATGGATCTTCCGACTTCCCACGACAAAAGATGAGACCCACATACAACGCATGTGTGACGACATGATGCAGATGTGCAAAAGCGCAACAGGGGGATTTACACAGCATGGAAATATCCTCAAATAATCATACAACAAAGGAGTACATGACCTTTAGGTTATATGCATGACAGTGTTTAAAATGGCACGCAGCGTGTTTGCTCCATGCCCCTATTTTAGGGACCTATAGGATAATATCTAGGGGTCTCTAATAACTACTCGCAACGATTCATAGCTCACACGGCTGTTTTCTAGAGGTATCATCACTCAAGATAATAATATTGTGGCGGTATGGAATACCAGCAACAACATATTATAAAGAGAGAAAGCTCTAGACGAGGTTTCACTATTATCAAGCAAGTCGGAGACCTAGCATGATCATAGATTCACCTCCACTCCTTAGATTCCCATGAACCTGGGTATAGGGCCCCTTTTTTACTCAAACCTGTGGGTGCTTAGAATGCAGTGTAAAAATGTGAAAAGACAGCAGTTATTACATTTTACACAGTTCAACAAATGCACACACAAAGTTTCACAATTCCACAATTCTTTAAAATAGGCCTAACTCACAAAAAACAGTCCCTAGTGGAGTCGCCAACTGTCGTAACATGCCCTTTTGCGGGCGAGCAAGGTGAGGCTCACGGGTGCGCTTTCCAAAGGAGGAAAGATGCGCGGAGTCGCCACCAACGTTTATTTGTGTAAAACGTCGGAAAAACCGAAGGAAACCGTTCAAAACGAAAATTCTAACTTCGGGAGTTGTGTTTACGTTTGAGGAAGGTATTAGCACCTCTCACGTTTGTCTCAAAGGACAACAACCTCATTTTTTAGCATTGTGGAAATTGTGTTACTTTACTTTTATTTCTTTTTTATTTATTTTTTGAGGTCGACAAAAGCGGGGCTTTTGCTCCTACTTACCCTCCATTGAAGAGGAAGTCAGACCTACGTAGTTCTTTCTTAAGAGTGAATCAAGCGATTCTTTTTATTTGAAAGGTGATCATTTTAAGGCGTTGGACCTTAAAAATGATCCATTTACTTGATGAGGAAAAACTGAGATGATAAACTTTCAAACCATTTTTAGTGACTTTTTGTGGACGAGCATGACTAGGCGAGTTGATTTTAGCCTTAGTTTCACTTTAGTTATTAGTCAATTCGATTAAGAATGAGAAATCCCAAAGAGAAAACGTCCGACTGATCTTTTGCTTAATTTTACCAAAAGGTATCTTTTTATTATTATATTATTATTTTACCTCTTTTTTGATTTCAAACGTGGTTACGGCACGACCGAACGGTCAGAATTCATTTTAACAGAAATTAACGAATATTACAAATCAAATGATCGGTGGAAATTTATTTTATTTTCTTGATTAGGCGAGAGATTACTTAAATAAATGACTGAAGCACGTCAAAAGGGGGTATGGAAAGTAAACAAAAACGAGAATAAAAGTACATGAAACAAATGGGGACCACCACGGGCACATAGAATGAATTGAAAAGCTTGATTTGGAGTACTTACCAGTTGAAGACCGAAGAAAACGAAGAACGAACGATGAATGTCAAAGAACGGTTGAAAATCTTTGCGTAATTACCCACGGAAACGTTATGGAAGCGCCTCGGCTTGGATTTTCTTCACGGAAACAATTTTCCTCAGCAAATTTAAGAGAATACGAAGTACCAAGAAGGCTGAACCCTTTCCTCCTCACTCCTCCCCCTATTTATAGCAAAATAGGGGAGGAGCTTGCCACCCAGCTCGCCCAGGCGAGCAAGGTTGCTTCCTCCAGAAGCAACAGCCTTTTGGAGGAAGAATCTGGAAGGCCCAAGTGGGCCTGATTGCTATTTGTACCCCCCTTTTTACTAAATGCACCCCCTTCTATTTTTTTGGCGATTCTTTTTCCGCAATGTTACGAAACTTTACGAATTTCGTAACGATACTTATTTTCTTTCCGTAAGGTTACGAATCCTTACGGATAATGTATTTACTCTTTTTTAGCTTTCGAAGAAGTTACGGAAACTCACGGATTGCACAACAACACCTCCTTTTGGTTTCCGCCACATTACCGAATTTCACGGATCGCGTAACCCTGCTTCCTTTTGACTTCCGGCGCGTCTCGAGACTTACATATTGTGCAACAAAGGGTGCCAAGTATCTTGAAACAGCCAATCAAAGGTTGCATGTCATCAAGTAAAAATCCCCGGACGAAATTAGGGTATGACACCCTCCATTGTCAAACCGCCTAGATAGGTTGCCTTTTACCAATTAGTTTTTACCTTATCTTTCACACCTCTTTTAGTGTTTATTTTGGCTAGTTTTAACCATAATTTCTTTTACCTTTTGTTTTCAAACCCCCAACAAGAAAGAACCATAACTTAGGAACCAACATGAGTCTTCATTCTTCATCTAGTGTTAATGGTGAGGGTTCTACTCCTAAGGACCCTTGTATAAGATATCAGATGAGTTGAGATCCCTTAAGTTGTGGAAAGAAAAAGGTAAAAAAAGAGTGGAAGAAATAAGTCAAGATGAAAGAGAGAAAATAAGAGAGGAAGAAAGAAGAAAAATAATGAAAGAAATGAAAAGAGAAAAACATGCGTCCTATAGTAGTCATTACTCTTGCAAGAGTTTAAGTGAAGAACTTAGCGATTATTATAGAGGGCGCCATAGTTCACACACTAAACATCACTCCCAAAGAAGAGAAAAGGATAGAAGGCCTCAAGAGGTTAACATTAGCCTCCCATATTTCCATGGAAAAGATAATGTTGAGGCCTACTTAGATTGGGAAATGAAGGTTGAACAACTCTTTGCTTGTCATCATATTAGGGAAGAGAGAAAAGTTCCATTGGCTACCCTTAGCTTTCAAGGGTGTCATACCCTAATTTCGTCCGGGGATTATTATTTGATGATATACAACCTTTGATTGGCCGCTTCAACATACTTGGCACCCTTTGTTGCACAATATGTGAAGTCCCGAGGCGTGCCAAAAATCAAAAGGAAGCGGGATTACGCGATCCGTAAAAATTCCGTAATGTGACGGAAATCGAAAGGAGGTGTTTTTCGCAATCCGTGAGTTTTCGTAACTTCCTCGAAAGCTAAAAAAGAGTAAATATATAATCCGTAAGGATTCATAACTTTGCGGAAGGAAAATAAGTATCGTTACGAAATTCGTAAAGTTTCGTAACGTTACGGAAAAAGAATTACCAAAAAAAGGTAAAGGGGGGTGCATTTAGTAAAAAAGGGGGTACAAATAGCAATCAGACCCACTTGGGCCTTCCAGATTCTTCCTCCAGAAGGCTGTTGCTTCTGGAGGAAGCAACCTTGCTCGCCTGGGCGAGCTGGGTGGCAAGCTCTTCCCCTGTTTTGCTATAAATAGGGGGAGGAGTGAAGGGAGAAGGGGTTCAGCCTTCTTGGTACTTCGTATTCTCTTAAATTTGCTGAGGAAAATTGTTTCCGTGAAGAAAGTCCGAGCCGAGGCGCTTCTGTAATGTTTCCGTAACGTTTCCGTGAGTAATTACGCGAAGATTCTCGACCATTCTTCAACATTCATCGTTCGTTCTTCGTTTTCTTCAGTCTTCAACGGGTAAGTACCTCAAACCGAGCTTTTCAATTCATTCTATGTACCCGTGGTGGTCCACCTTTTGTTTCATGTATTTTTATTCTTGTTTTCATTCACTTTCCGTACCCCCTTTTGACGTGCTTCAGTCATTTATTTAAGTCATTTCGCGCCTAATCTAAAAATAAAATAAATTTCCACCGTTAATTTCGGTTAAAATGAATTCTGACCGTTCGGTCGTGCCGTAACCACGTTGGAAATCAAAAAAGAGGTAAAATAATAATATAATAATCAAAAAATATCTTTTAGTAAAATGAAGCACAAAAAATCAATTGGACGTTTTCTCTTTAGGATTTCTCATTCTTAATTGAATTGACTAAAAACTAAAGTGAAACTAAGGCTAAAATCAACTCGCCTAGTCAAGCTCGTCCACCAAAAAATCACTAAAAAATGATTTGAAAGTTTTATCTCAGTTTTTTCTTACCAAGTTAAATGGATCATTTTTAAAGGCCCAACACCTTTAAGTGATCACCTTTCAAGTAAAAGAATCGCTTGATTCACCTTTAAGGAAAGAACTACGTAGGTCTAATTTCCTCTTTGATGGAGGGTACGTAGGAGCAAAAGCCCCGCTTTTGTCGACCTCAAAAAATAAAAAGAAATAAAAGTTAAGGTAACACAATTTCCACAATTCTAGAAAATAGGTTGTTGTCCTTTGAGACAAACGTGAGAGGTGCTAATACCTTCCTCAAACGTAAATATAACTCCCGAACATAGAATTTTTATTTTGACCGGTTTCCTTCGGTTTTTTCGACGTTTTCCACAAATAAACGTTGGTGGTGACTCCGCGCATCTTTCCTCCTTTGGAAAGCGCACCCGTGACCCTCGCCTCGCATGCCCGCGAAAGGGCACGGTGCGATAGTTGGCGACTCCACTGGGGACTATTTTTGTGAGTTAGACCTATTTTAAGGAATTGTGGATTTGTGAAACTTTGTGTGTGCATTTGTTGAACTGTGTAAAATGTAAATAACTGTTGTCTATTTTGCATTCTTTACACTGCATTCTAAGCACCCACGGGTTTGAGTAAAAAGGGGCCCTACACCCGGGTTCATGGGAACTTAAGGAGTGGAGGTGAATCTATCATCATGCTAGGTCTCCAACTTGCTTGATAATAGTGAAACCTCGTCTAGAGCTTTCTCTCTTTATAATGTGTTGTCGCTGGTATTCCATACTGCCACAATATTATTATCTTGAGTGATGATACCTCTAGAAAACAGCCGTGTGAGTTATGAATTGTTGGGAGTAGTTATTAGAGACCCCTAGATATTGTCCTATAGGTCCCTAAAATAGGGGCATGGAGCAAACACGCTGCACGCCATTTTTAACACTGTCATGCATGTAGTTCTAAATGTCATGTACGCCTTTGTTTGTAATTATTTGTTGATATTGTCGTACTATGTGCATCCCCGTGTTATGCTTTTGCGCGTCTGCGTCATGTCGTCACGCACGCGTTGTATGTTGATCTCGTCTTTTGTCGTGGGAAGTCGGAAGATCCATATCGTCTTCTTAATTGCACACATGGGCACTGCGCCCCCAAATGCGCAAGTAAGGAGAGATGATTTTCCAGGCTCTCGTGTCCGTAAATGCATTCATATCATGCATCTATTCGGCATCATAATGAACATATCGTTCCTGCATTTGTCCATTATCACATTCAAGCCTCACATTTTGCATAAGTCATTACATCATCATGCATATGCATTCAACATACTTTTTGTTCTACATGTTTGCTCATACATGATCCTTGTGCCTTCCTCTACAAAACAAAAACAAAAAAAGGGAAGCATGAAAATTCATGATGCATTCTTAGTTGCATGTGTTAGGTACCATGAGCCAACCATGTTGGGATCATAAACCCATTTTTAAAATTAAAAAAAAAAACACAAACAACAAAACAAAATGATTGAGCATGATACCTAATGCGTGGTTAACTAAAGGATGTCTCTTCGGGCATCTCAATCTCATAATTACATTTTCCATACATAGCATGTGTATTCCCAAATCTTTCATCCCTATGAAATGTTGTTGAAGTATTGGCGATCAAAATTATCATTCCCTGGGTTATGGGGTTGAACCAAGCTTGTGCTTTTACGAAAAAGTTCATCAAGTCAAGTTGAAGCATGGAAGAAACCATCTTGCAAAAAAAATTGGGGCAAAAGATGGATCGGGTTACATCGCTGCTTCGTCTACTGCCAAACACATTTAGGACTGTTAATGTCCTTGTTACTTCCAGTTTCACCTTGACAAAGATGTCATGGACCATGTTGAAAATCTAAATTGATTCAACCCCATATCCTGCGTAAAGATTCGCAATACTTCAACTGTGCATCATTCGCATACATCCATGTTGTTCATTGGATTCTTTCCTTGAAATAGAACTTAATCATTGTTATAAAAAAGAAAAGAACACGCTTTATGGGGCCTTTACCAAACCCGTGCTAGAACTAGAGTAATGGGTGAAGTAGAGGAGGTGCAAGAGCAGATGAAGGCCAACATGGAGGCCATGAAAGAGCAAATGGCCACAATGATGAAGGCCATGATGAGCATGAAGGAGATAATGGAAGCCAATGCGGTTGTAGTTGCCGCTACCAGCACTGTTGCTAAGGTAAAACCGATGCCCCCATCTGGCCTCAACCAAATGAATCATCCAACCTCAGCTATGGTAGGCAAAGATTTGGGAAGCACGGGTGGCCCCCATTATGCGCAAAGTCAAAACAAGCATGCCTTCCCACCATATGGCTTGTCTCCCAACTATACACCACCCAATGTAGCGTACACTCCCAGTGAGAATGTCAACAACTCCACTCCCATACTCATTGAGTGCCAACAACCCCAAACTGATCATGCATATGTCTCTTAAACCGTGGGGGAGACACATGAAATTCCCCACCACAATCTAGCCGAATTCAAGCCTTGCCTCGGATATGCCACTGAAGGGCAAGCAGTTGGTGGTATACCCCTACAAAACCCTTTGGAGGGCCCTCAGTATCACCCACAACTACACCTCTTGCATTCCACAACAAGTAAAAACCCTCATGCTATGGCAGAAATGGGAAAGTTGGATCATCTAGAGGAAAGGCTCAGGGCCATTGAAGGAGGTGAAGATTATGCCTTTGCTAACCTAGAAGAGTTGTTCGTAGTACCCAATATCATCACCCCTCCCAAGTTCAAGGTGCTGGACTTTGACAAGTACAAGGGGACTACTTGCCCCAAGAACCATCTAAAGATGTATTGTTGGAAGATGGGGGCATACACCAAAGATGAGGAATTGTTGATACATTCCTTCCAAGAAAGTCTTACTAGGGTAGTTGTTACCTGGTACACTAACTTGGAAGCTTCCCGAATCCATTCCTGGGAGGACCTAATGGTTGACTTCGTTAGGCAGTGTCGGTATAATGGCTTCGGATAGGATGCAACTACAAAACATGTGCAAAAAAGGGGGCATGGATCTTTCAAAGAATACGCCCAAAGGTGGAGAACCTGGCAGCTCAAGTGGCACCTCAATGACGAAAAAATGATAGTAGACACATTACCAGTATTCTACTATGAAAATATGGTGGGCTATACATCTTCAAGCTTTGATGATGTTGGTCTTCACCGACGAAAGGATCAAAGTAGGTCTAAAAAGAGGCAAATCTGATCATCATGCTTTGATACATGCCAAAAAAACTAGGGCAAATGAAGAGGGTGAGAATGAGGGAGAAGCCCATGCTGTGGCTGACATTCCTATACAGCCAAGTTTCCCACCAACCTAACACTGTCATTACTCAGCCAATAACAACCCTTTTCATTACACACCACCCAGTCATCCACAAAGGCCATCCCTAAAATCAACCACAAAGCCTACCTACCGCACTTCCAATGACGAACATCACCTTCAGCACAATCCAAAAACACCAACCAAGAAATGAATTTTGCAGCGAGAAAGCCTGTAGAATTCACCCCAATTCCGGTGTCCTATGCTGACTTGCTCCCATATCTACTTGATAATTCAATGGTAGCCATAACCCCAACCAAGGTTCATCAACCTCCATTTCTCCGAGAATACGACTCGAACGCAACGTGTGCTTGTCATGGAAAAGCCCTGGGGCATTCCATTGAGCATTGTAGGGGCCTGAAGCGTAAGGTGCAAGGTCTAATTGATGCAGGCTGGCTGAAATTTGAGGAGAATCGCGTGTAAATCCTGACATTGACAAGAGATGCCACACATGGGGCAATTTTGAAAGTTGTTGTTAGATGTCTCTAATGACTCATTAGGATTTTCAACTTTCACCGGAATTGGGTGCAAGCCATTGGTCTATTTGCTCAAGCGACCTGTGCTCCTGAGTTTGGACTTCCAAGACCATTCAATCAGAGATTACGCGTCTTGCACGTTGGTGGGGGTGCCGTAAAACAACGAGTAAAGTTCAAAACAAATAAGTTTCAAAATAAAAATAAAAAGGGAGTTAAAAAAGAAAAAAAAACATTTGATTGACTGTGTTTTCAAGACGTTCATATGACCTCATTTTATCATTCCAGAAAGTTTGTCTTTTTAGAGAGAAGTGAGTTATCAAGAATAGGATGTTGGACAAATGCCCTCAGTTACCTTAAGAAAGAGGGGGGTTGAATTAAGATACAAAGACTATTCCCCAATTAAACCTTCACTCTCTCTTTTTGGATTAACAATGCACCCCTAACATGAATTACTCAAAAGAAAATTCAAAATAAACTTCTTCAATGAAAAAGATAAATAGCAATAAAAAAAAAGAAGTTTAAGGGAAGAAAGGAATGCAAACTTGATTTATATTGGTTCAGCCACTTCCCGTGCCTACGTCCAGTCCTCAAGCAACCCACTTGAGATTTTCCACTCTCTTTGTAAAATTCCTTCTACAAAGTCCGAACCACACAGGGACAACCCTTCCCTTGTGTTCAAGAATCCTCTACAACAAGAGACCCACGGTCTCTTAAATCCCTTTTCAGAAATAAGAAGAAGAGAAGAAGAGATCTCGCTTAAAAGAGATAGATTGTTCAATGAAGATCAATCAAAATTCCTTATTGAATATGCAAGTGGTTGACCAAGGAATCTTTTTGAGAGGATAAAACATTTCAGTTCAGAAAAATTCTTAATCTTTTGAGAGGATAAAATTTTTGGGCAATGAAAACTCCCTTTAAGTTCGTGTTTCCAAGTCACCTTTGATGGCCATTCATAAACCATTTGAATAGATGTGACTTTTGGGAATTATATGCTGAAAATCCCCTCTGGTAATCGATTACAAGACTTGTGTAATCGATTACAGGCTTTAAAATTTGAATTAAAACGTTCAATAAACTGTGGGTAATCAATTAGCATCCATGCGTAATTAATTACACATTATAAATTTTGAATTCAAATTTCTAGTGACTTGATAAACATTTTCAGCTGCTGGTAATTAATTGCCAGAGAGAAAATCTCAATTTGAAATGATAGAATTCTTTGGTCAAACCTTTTGTTTTTTTCAATTTGGAAACTTCTTCCTAAAGATTCTAGAGATCAACTTGATCATATATCTTGATTTTCTTGGATTCTTGTCATGAATAAAACTTAGAAGCACTTGATCCTTTAGCATCATCAAGACATCAAAACATCTTGCTTCTACATAGGAGTGATGTGCCATCATTTTCTTCTATTTTCTAAACCCTTTTTGCACCATTTTAATTACTGATTGATCTTAATTTTCAATTAATTAGGCAGTGTTATTATTTGGGCCTATTTAGCTAATTTGATGTTTTTAATCTAATTTCAGGAATTGGGCTTAATCCGGATTTTGGTTGTGGACTTGAAGAGGGCAAATAAAGCAGCGCTTACCTTAGTTAATTTCTAATTAGGAAATTTCGCAATTTTATTTTATGTTGTTCAGTGTTTATTTCGTTTTGGGCCAGAGTATTGTAATAGGGCCCAGTGACTTTGAGTGACTCTTTTTAAATAGCAGCCTTGGGATTCGTGCAGGGCATTCTGTTATGCTATTCATTATTCAGAGCTTTTGTTTTAGGGTTTTCGTTTTTCTGCTTAATGCTACTATTCACGTAATGCAATTTTACGTTTTCTGTTTCTAATTACAATTTCGTTCTTGCTTCTTCTTCTACTCTCATTTACGTTTCTGTTTCATCTACAATTCTCTTCATTTACGTTTTTGTTCATTTACTTTTCTGTTCATTTATGTTTCTGCTTCATGTTTCAATTGCGTTTTCTGTTTGAATCCATGGAAGGCTAGATTTTCTGGTGTTGTTTCCTTTTGAGGACGAAGCCCAACTCTCTTTGAGGTTTCGCTTGTAATGTGGTTTCCTGGCAGTTTTCCCTTCACCAGTTATCCCAAATTCGTGAATATTAATCAGTGCACGCTTCGTGTTCGATTAATTGCCTCTGAGCCTAACTTGCGTTCATGCTTAATGGACGAAGGGCTAACTGGTGTATGTGGTGCCTAATCACGTATTGAAAACCCTAAGTTGACTTTCGCTTAGTAAATTGAAATAGGGTTGGATTAAGTGGTTGACTGTTAGGGACAAATTCTCCATAACCCAGGATAAGAGAATGGCTTCTGACTCAGAGGAAACAACCCATTTTTAACATTAGTAGTTTCGTATTCCAGTTTACTTGTTCTGCTCTTTAATCACAAAACAAACAACCCCCCCCCCAATCGTTACTGTTACTGCAAGTATATTATGAACATTTGGTTTGTCACTGCTCGTTGGGAAACGACCTAGGATCACTTCCTAGTTACTGCATTTTCATGTTTATTTGATTCGGGTACGGCCTCGATCAAATTTGGCACCGTTGCCAGGGAGCAGTATCCAAAGGTTCATAATAGCTAGCTAGTGCTGTGTGTTTAATCCTTTCGTGTTTTATGTTTAAATTGTTAGTATTGTGTTAGTATGTGTGTTAGTGTTGTTTAGTGTCCTGGTATTTTGTTTAATGTGTGTTCTGTTTCAGTTTTCCCATTAAGCGTTTCCCTTGTTTCAGTCTTGGGTGTTTTGCTGTGAAGATTGTGCTTGCGGCAAAACAGAGTAGTAGTAGAAATCAATTAGAGACGGAATTTAGCGACCACCCATGCTGAATTATTTGAGATTTTTTGTTTTAGTAGCTAGGGTTGTTATTTTTGGCTGAATGTTTTTGCGGTAACTTCTTTTAATCCATATTTTGTGGGAAAAATAGCTAGAGCCTTTAGTTTGGTCAGATTTGAAAGTTCCAAAAAACTAGCAAATTTTGTGTTTGTCAAAACTTCAAACGGCCATAACTTTTGCTCCGGTTATCAGAATCGCAATTATTATATATGCATTTGGGGTAGAAAAAAATTTCCTACGCCATGTTAGCCGGCCGCGGCTGAGGTCTCCATCGTCCAAAAAAAGCGATTCTGTCAAAAGTTTTTTATTTTTCAAGTTTTATTCACTTATTTTTCTTAACTTACCATTTTTAGCTTTCATAGTTAGACTTTGAATTTTTGTCTGAAATTTTTTGTGCTATCTTCTCATCATTTTATAAGGTTTCTCACAAAATTTCAAGTCATTTGGATTTCATTTGAGGGTAGTTGTAGTTCAAACCTACACCTTTATTTACATGATAAGGCAACTAGTTGTGTGCATGCTGAATGTAGTGTATGACTAGAGGAAATCCATCTGACTTACAACCCTTTGATCCTGAGATAGATAGGACATTTCATAGATTAGTTAGGCATCATTTTATACCTTTTGATCATTCTGAGCATTCCATTACTGGTGAATCTATGCATTCTGTTATTGGTGATTTTGAACATTCTGATCTTGAGCATTATAATTTTGAGCATTCTGATTTTGCACATTCTGAGAACATGGCACAACCTCCACCCCGTGAGAGGACTCTAAGGGAAATGGCTGCACCTGATTTCACCTACGAAAGCTTGTGCATCCAATACCCTGATGAGGATGTCCCATATGTTCTTAAAACTGGATTGATTCATTTGCTTCCAAAGTTTCATGGCCTTGCAGGTGAAGACCCGCACAAACATTTGAAGGAATTTCATATTGTCTGCTCCACCATGAAACCCCCAGATGTCCAGGAGGATCACATATTTCTGAAGGCTTTTCCTCATTCTTTGGAGGGAGTGGCAAAGGACTGGCTGTATTACCTTGCTCTAAGGTCCATCACGAGCTGGGATGACCTTAAGAGAGTATTCTTAGAAAAACATTTCCCTGCTTCCAGGACCACAGCCATCAGGAAAGATATCTTAGGTATTAGACAACTCAGTGGAGAGAGCCTGTATGAGTACTGGGAGCAATTTAAAAAACTATGTGCCAGTTGCCCTCACCATCAGATTTCAGAGCAGCTTCTTCTCCAATATTTTTATGAAGGACTCAGTAATATGGAGAGAAGTATGATAGATGCTGCCAGTGGTGGAGCCCTTGGAGACATGACTCCTGCTGAAGCCAGAAATTTAATTGAGAAGATGGCTTCCAACTCTCAGCAGTTCAGCGCCAGAAATGATGCCATAGTCATTAGAGGAGTGCATGAGGTAGCTACAAACTCAGCTGCATCATCTGAGACTAAGAAGCTTGAAGGCAAACTGGATGCATTGGTTAACTTGGTAACCCAGCTGGCCTTGAATCAGAAATTTGTACCTGTTGCAAGGGTTTGTGGTTTGTGCTCCTCTGCTGACCACCATACATACCTTTGCCCTTCCATGCAGCAACCTGGAGCAATCGAGCAGCCTGAAGCTTATGTTGCAAATATTTACAATAGACCTCCTCAACCTCAGCAGCAAAATCAACCACAGTAGAATAATTATGACCTCTCCAGCAACAGATACAACCCTGGATGGAGGAATCACCCTAATCTCAGATGGTCCAGCCCTCAGCAACAACAACAGCAGCCTGCTCCTTCCTTCCAAAATGCTGCTGGCCCAAGCAGACCATACATTCCTCCACCAATCCAACAACAGCAACAACCCCAGAAACAGCCAACAGTTGAGGGCCCTCCACAACCTTCCCTCGAAGAAATTGTGAGGCAAATGACTATGCAGAACATGCAGTTTCAGCAAGAGACCAGAGCCTCCATTCAGAGCTTAACCAATCAGATGGGACAATTGGCTACCCAATTGAATCAACAACAGTCCCAGAATTCTGACAAGCTGCCTTCTCAAGCTGTCCAAAATCCCAAAAATGTTAGTGCCATTTCATTGAGGTCGGGAAAGCAGTGTCAAGGACCTCAACCCGTAGCACCTTCCTCATCTGCAAATGAACCTGCCAAACTTCACTCTACTCCAGAAAAAGGTGATGACAAAAATTTACCTAACAAATTCTGTGCAGGTCAATCTTCTTCCACAGGTAATTCTGATTTGCAGAAGCAGCACATTCCCCCTCTTCCATTCCCTCCAAGAGCAGTTTCCAACAAAAAATGGAAGAGGCAGAGAAAGAGATCTTGGAAACGTTTAGAAAAGTAGAGGTAAACATACCTCTGTTGGATGCAATAAAGCAAATTCCAAGATATGCCAAATTCTTGAAGGACTGTGCACTAATAAGCGGAAGCTTAAAGTGAACGGATTAGCATGGGCAGAAATGTGTCCGCATTGATTGGTAAATCTGTTCCTCAAATTCCTGAAAAATGCAAAGATCCAGGTACATTTAGCATACCTTGTATTATAGGGAATAGTAAGTTTGACAATGCCATGCTAGATTTAGGAGCTTCTGTTAGTGTTATGCCTCTGTCTATTTTTAATTCTCTATCTCTAGGTCCCTTGCAGTCAACTGATGTGGTAATTCATTTAGCTAATAGAAGTGTTGCCTACCCTGTTGGTTTCATAGAAGATGTCTTAGTTAGAGTTGGTGAACTGATTTTCCCTGTTGATTTTTATATTTTGAATATGGAAGATGGATTTTCTCAAGGATCAGTTCCCATCATTCTAGGCAGACCCTTTATGAAAACTGCTAGAACTAAGATAGATGTTTATGCAGGCACACTATCCATGGAGTTTGGTGATATAACTGTTCATTTTAATATTCTAGATGCTATGAAATACCCATCTGAAGATCTTTCTGTATTTCGTGCTGAAATAATTGACCATGTTGTTGATGAATACATGACTGATCTTTATTCTAATCTGCATGCCTCTCACTCTTCATGCATTGAGTCTGAAATTGTACTTGATCATATGTCTGAATTTGATGCTGAGAGTGAATCTGAGAGTGATATTGATTGCATGTCTGGTGGTGGTGTTTTACCTCTTGAGATTGATTTTATTGAGTCAGATAGGACTAACCATGTTTCAGGAAGTACACATACCTCTGACTTTCTTTATGATGTAAAGGTTGAGAAACCATCTCCTTCTACCACTGTCTAGCCAACCACACCAGAATTGAAGCCTCTGCCATCAAATTTATAATACGCTTACTTGGATGATAGCAAGAGTTTTCCAGTGATTATATCTGCCTCCCTTGCTGATGAGCAAGAGGAGAAGTTGTTGTCAGTTCTCAAGAAGCATAAGCAGGCTATAGGCTGGACCCTGGCGGACATTCCTGGTATTAGCCCATCCACATGTATGCATCGAATAAATTTAGAGGATGGAGCTAAACCAGTAAGACAGCCACAAAGAAGACTCAACCTGGTGATTCTTGATGTAGTGAAGAAGGAGATAACCAAACTTTTGCAAGCTGGAATCATTTATCCTATCTCCGACAGCCAATGGGTGAGTCCCGTCCAGGTAGTCCCAAAGAAGACCGGCCTCACAGTGATCAAAAATGAGAAGGAGGAGCTGATTCCTACTCGGGTGCAGAACAATTGGAGAGTCTGCATTGACTATAGGAGGCTGAACCAGGTTACCAAAAAGGACCATTTTCCCCTGCCATTCATTGACCAGATGCTTGAACGCCTGGCAGGTAAATCCCACTACTGTTTCCTTGATGGTTTTTCTGGTTATATGCAAATTACTATTGCTCCTGAGGATCAGGAAAAGACCACATTCACCTGCCCCTTCGGCACTTTTTCCTATAGGAGGATGCCTTTCGGCCTGTGCAATGCCCCTGGTACCTTCCAGCGGTGCATGATTAGTATTTTCAGTGATTTTTTAGAAAATTGCATAGAGGTGTTTATGGATGATTTCACTGTATATGGATCCTCTTTTGATGGTTGTTTGAATAGTTTGGAAAATTTTTTGAATAGATGCATTGAAACTAACCTTGTTCTAAATTTTGAAAAATGTCATTTTATGGTTGAGCAAGGTATAGTTTTAGGCCACATTATTTCCAATAAGGGTATTGAAGTAGATCCTGCAAAAATTTCTGTTATTTCACAATTGCCTTACCCCTCTTGTGTGCGAGAGGTGCGATCTTTTCTTGGTCATGCAGGATTCTATAGGCGCTTTATAAGGGATTTTAGCAAAGTAGCCCTTCCATTGTCCAACTTGTTGCAAAAGGAGGTGGAGTTTGACTTTAATGACAGATGCAAAGAGGCTTTTGATTGCCTCAAAAGAGCGCTGACTACCACCCCCATCATGCAGGCACCCGATTGGACAACCCCTTTCGAGCTTATGTGTGATGCATCAAATTATGCATTGGGGGCTGTCCTTGCTCAGAAAATTGATAAATTGCCCAGGGTGATATATTATGCTTCTAGGACTTTAGATGCTGCCCAAGCGAATTATACTACTACTGAGAAAGAGCTTCTAGCCATAGTTTTTGCTCTTGAAAAATTTCGATCTTATTTGCTTGGTACCCGCATTATTGTTTATACTGACCATGCAGCTCTAAAGTACCTGTTGAAGAAGGATGATTCTAAGCCTAGGTTGATCCGATGGATGCTCTGGCTCCAAGAGTTTGACTTGGAGATCCGTGATAGGAGCGGAGCACAAAATCTAGTTGCTGATCATTTGAGTCGGATCGAACGTGTATCTGATGCAGATTCACCTATTCGGGATGATTTCCCGGATGATCATTTGTATATACTGTATAGTATTTCTGACTCTCTTTCTACTCCCTGGTTTGCTAACATTGTCAATTATTTAGTTGCTTCTGTTTTTCCTCCCTTAGCATCTAAGGCCCAAAAAGATAAAATTAAAAGTGATGCTAAGCATTTTATTTGGGATGACCCCTACTTGTGGAAATTATGCAGTGATCAGGTCATTAGATGGTGCATTCCAGATCATGAGACTGACTCAGTCCTGCAGTTCTGTCATTCTTCCGCACCGGGAGGTCATCTGGGTGTTCAAAGGACAGCTCGCAAAGTGCTTGATTGTGGTTTTTATTGGCCCACCATCTTTAAAGATGCGTGGAAGATCCGCAGCACTTGTGAGCAGTGTCAGAGAGCAGGAAATACACTTACATGGCGACAACAAATGCCTCAGCACCTATGCTATTCTTTGAGGTGTTTGATGTCTGGGGTATAGATTTCATGGGCCCTTTTCCTGTCTCTTTTGGTTATGTTTACATTCTCCTTGCAGTTGACTATGTTTCAAAATGGGTGGAAGCCAAACCCACTAGAACTAATGATGCTAAAGTTGTTGTAGATTTTGTCAGGTCTAATCTGTTCTGCAGGTTTGGAGTACCTAAAGCAATTGTTAGTGATCAAGGAACCCATTTTTGCAACAGAACAATGCATGCCCTGCTTAAAAAGTACGGGGTGGTACACAGGGTATCCACACCATACCACCCCCAGACCAATGGACAGGCAGAAATTTCTAACAGGGAAATCAAGAGAATTCTAGAGAAGATTGTGCAGCCAAGCAGGAAAGATTGGAGTACTAGGCTTGATGATGCTCTCTGGGCACATCAGACTGCCTACAAAGCACCCATAGGAATGTCTCCTTATCGGGTTGTCTTTGGAAAGGCATGTCATCTTCTAGTGGAAATTGAGCACAAAGCATACTGGGTAGTGAAGACTTGCAACTTCTCTATGGATCAAGCTGGTGAGGAAAGGAAGTTGCAACTGAGTGAGTTAGATGAAATCCGCCTAGAAGCCTACGAGAATGCCAAGTTCTACAAAGAAAAGACCAAGAAGTTCCACGATAGCATGATAGTTAAAAAGGACTTCATGGTTGGGCAAAAAGTGTTATTGTATAATTCTAGGCTTGGACTCATGAGTGGTAAGTTGAGGTCTAAGTGGATTTGTCCTTTTGTTGTTACTAATGTTTTTCCTTATGGTACAGTTGAGATCAAAAGTGACGCCACAAATAAGAGCTTCAAAGTCAACAGACATCGACTTAAGCCATTCCTCATGAACCCTTCTCTAGTGGACGTAGTGGTGGAAGAAACTTCCTTACTCCACCCTACTCTTCCTCCACCATGACTTAGGGAGTTTTTATTTTCCTATCTCCTTCTTTGCTTTTACTACACTTGTCCGATTCTATTTGATGATTTAATTGTTTTTAATCTTTTAATTGTGTTACATTGAGGACAATGTGTTGTTTAAGTATGGGGGGGGGGGGGAGTGTTCTTTGGTTTTGCTAGTTTTGTTGGTTTTGTTAATTTGTTAATGTTGTTAGTTTCGTCGGATTGTTAGTTTAATATTTTGGGTCAATTTTGTGTGCATGTACGACTTTGCATGTTTTTCTTTGAATTATAGGATATGTTCAAGAAATGGGTAATTGTTTTGAAAATAAAAGTTTTTGACATTTTGTGACTTGAAATCCTTGATTCTCCTCTACATGTCATGATAGTTTTGAAAGCTCAATTTGAAAGTGATGAGTTTACCTTTGTGAGAATTTGAGCCATCCATCATCATAATCATTTGGTGTGTTTTGCCCCATTGATTGCTTGCACAGTAGCCTTGGCTTGATTCTTGTTGATGCGTCCTAATTCACATGCATATTTGGAAATGATTGAGGCAATTTTGTTCTTATAAGCTTCTAGCCAAATGGACTTACCTTGAATTAATTCCTTTGATAGCCCTTTTGAGCCTTGTTTCCCTTTCCTTGTTTTGAAGCTCACTACAAGCCTTAAGTGAAAAACCATGATATCACCATATCCTTAAGGAATTTTGGAGCTTTGGAATTGTTTTGGGAATAAGTGTGGGGGGGTTTTTTTTGTTTCATTGGATAACTTGTTTTGTTGGCTATACTTCATGATGTATTTTGGGCCATTCATGATGTACATTGTATATTGGTTAAATGTTGGACATGCTGAATGAAATGTTGTTTCTCAAAGGATATAGAGTAAAAAAAAAAAATTCGAAAATGAAAAAGAAAAGCAATAAAGTTGAGTGAATAAGATCTTAAATGGCAAAAGAATGATGAGACTCTTGGTTCTACTCTTTATGTTTAAATTTTATCTTTACTTCTTTTTATTTTCTTATTTTTTTTCTTATTATGCACTTATTCCCCATTGCTCCTCTATTCCTTTGGGATTTAGCCACTTATTCCATATTTTTCCATACCTTGTCCTTGGCCCCATTACAACCTTAAAAGACCTTTTCATCCTCATGTGCTTGTGTTTATGGGTTGATTGTCAATTTTAGAATCTTGCCAAGTTTATGTGGTGTTTGTTTTCTTGGGTGCTTTGAGGGTAAATAGTAGCCTAGACACTTGAGAGATAGAGTGTATATCTTGTGAGGCTCTATCACTTTTCATTCTTGAGCTGATTAACTATTTTGCCATGATTGGGTTGCTTGGATGATTTTCATGAATGTCTTGACTTTTCAGGTCTCCTTATGTTAGATGTTACCCATTACTTTCATTCCTTGATGTTCATTGAGAAATATGTGAATGTTTTTGTTTGTCTCTCTTTGATATCCTTGGATTTTGTTCTTTGTTTCATTTTGCCCAGGAGTGCAAAAGGCTAAGTATGGGGGGTTTTGATGTGCCATCATTTTCTTCTATTTTCTAAACCCTTTTTGCACCATTTTAATTACTGATTGATCTTAATTGTCAATTAATTACACAGTTTTATTATTTGGGCCCATTTAGCTAATTTGATGTTTTTAATCTAATTTCAAGAATTAATGAAACATTGGGCTTAATCCGGATTTTGGTTGTGGACTTGAAGAGGGCAAATAAAGCAGCGCTTACCTTAGTTAATTTCTAATTAGGAAATTTCGCAATTTTATTTTATGTTGTTCAGTGTTTATTTTGTTTTGGGCCAGAGTATTGTAATAGGGCCTAGTGACTTTGAGTGACTCTTTTTAAATAGAAGCCTTGGGATTCGTGCAGGGCATTCTGTTATGCTATTCATTATTCAGAGCTTTTGTTTTAGGGTTTTTGTTTTTCTGCTTAATGCTACTGTTCACGTAATGCAATTTTACGTTTTCTGTTTCTAATTACAATTTTGTTCTTGCTTCTTCTTCTACTCTCATTTACGTTTCTGTTTCATCTACATTTCTGTTCATTTACGTTTTTGTTCATTTACGTTTCTATTCATTTACGTTTCTGCTTCATGTTTCAATTGCGTTTTCTGTTTGAATCCATGGAAGGCTAGATTTTCTGGTGTTGTTTCCTTTTGAGGACGAAGCCCAACTCTCTTTGAGGTTTCGCTTGTAATGTGGTTTCCTGGCAGTTTTCCCTTCACCAGTTATCCCAAATTCGTGAATATTAATCAGTGCACGCTTCGTGTTCGATTAATTGCCTGTGAGCCTAACTTGCGTTCATGCTTAATGGACGAAGGGATAACTGGTGTATGTGGTGCCTAATCACATATTGAAAACCCTAAGTTGATTTTCGCTTAGTAAATTGAAATAGGGTTGGATTAAGTGGTTGACTGTTAGGGACAAATTCTCCATAACCCAGGATAAGAGAATGGCTTCTGACTCAGAGGAAACAACCCGTTTTTAACATTAGTAGTTTCGTATTCCAGTTTACTTGTTCTGCTCTTTAATCACAAAAAAAACAAACCCCCCCAATCGTTACTGTTACTGCAAGTATATTATGAACATTTGGTTTGTCACTGCTCGTTGGGAAACGACCTAGGATCACTTCCTAGTTACTGCATTTTCATGTTTATTTGATTCGGGTACGGCCTCGATCGAGTCATTTGACTTAATCCATCAACTAAAAAATCCTTGAACTATTTCTCGTCCTTGGAAAATTCTTTTTGCAAGAATCAACTGCTTCTTTCATTCTTCCTCACTACAAGGTTGTGAAAACAAGACAACAATTGGTACCTCTAAGCCCTACACTGGGGCAATGAAAGGCACCATGCAAAAACCTCAAGCAAACCTAGGGGCAGATTAGAAGTTTTCACCCAATATGTTCTCAGCTACAAGTTCATGACAAAAGATAACAATTGGTACCTCAAAGCCTTACACTGGGGCAATGAGTGGCATCATGCATGAGCCTCAAGTGAACATAGGGGCAGATCAAAAGTTCTCACCTGTCGATGTTTTTAAACAAGGAAAAAAAAGGGGAGACAAGCCCTGGAATTTCAATAGATTGATTAAACGTCAAACGGCTTCATTCCCGTCACTCCAAAAATGGTCAAGTGACTAAATCAAATAGAACATACACTCTGAGGGAGTTCCCGGAGAGATTTGCAAAAGATAGGATAGGGTTGCATGAATTATCACCTTTTTCAAAAGGATAGTCAATCTGTGTTTTTCAAAAAGATTAAATCAAAATCACAAAATAGGGAAAGAATGTCATGAACATTGTACAACTTTCCATTGCATTGCATTGTTTCATATGAGGTCAGCATTACCAAATTTCACAACAAAGGTTGCATGCGTCTGCATCCCTAAAAATCATGTTAACTGCATAGATTTCCTACATCTCGTGTCCAATCTTGTTGGATGACCGGCCCTCTCGATGGGCCGACCTCTTGTTTTCTCATAAAGGTGGACCCTTGGGTACTAGTACCTAACACCTTAAGAGGACTGTATGTCCTCGCCATCAGAGGACTGCACATCCTCGCCTGCAGAGGGCTGCACGCCCTCGCCTTTAGAGGGCTACGCGTCCTCATTTTCAGTGTGCTCCATATCCACACCTTAGAAGAATATAAGGTCCTTTCCCCGTAGATGCTTAACCGAGACTTGCGCTCCCGGTTAAGGGGCCAGTAGTTTCCTTTTATCAGTTCCTGGGCCACCCCCTGATATTGGAGGGCGACCAACTGTGTGAGCACATCCAGAGAGGGAGGCTATCACGCATCTACTATGCATACTGGGGCAAGATTTCCCCCGTGCCACTGCAAAAAGACGAGTGCGGACCATGCACACCAACATGACCACTCTTATGTGGATGACGTTGCTATTTAGTAACATTCTGCCCGGTGACCACAATGCCAATCTCCCCTTGCAGATGTATCGGTTGGTCTGTGCCGTCATGACATAGGTAAGTATGCACATGGTTCAATTGATTTCTGATGTCATCTATTGTTTGCAGGGATCGCGCCCATAAAGACACCTAGTGGACCCAGAGAAGTCCAACAGGGCCCTGGGGTTTCCAGCTCTGGTTACGGACCTCTGTAGTCCTACAGGGTGCCCGTTCCCCCCGGCAAGGTCACGCCATCATGACATAGGTAAGTATGCACATCGCTCAACTGATTTCTGATTTCATCTATTGTTTGCAGAGATCGTGCCCGCAAGACACCCAGTGGACCCGAAGAAGTCCAACAGGGTCTTGAAGTTTCCAAGCTTTAATTACGGGCCTCTGTCAGTTCTATAGAGTGCCTGTCACCTCCAGCAAGGGCATCAGGCCCCCTACTAATCGAGCTTTCATCAAGATGTACTGCGTCCCCAGGCACGCGCAGGGCGAAACACCACAACAGCCTGGGGATGGCCGGCAGCGGGCAACAGACGCACCGCCATCACCTCTAGAGTTCACCTCAGCTCATCCACAAAAAGGTTAGAGTGTTGCTTACGACCCATGGCCGACCAATAGGAGACCAAGTCCAAAGCCAAAGGTAAGCAAAGTACTAGGTCCATGACCGACAAGCCATCACACGTCCAACTCAAGACGTTAAAGAAGCGCTACTAGGAGGCAACCTAGTACCTTTTAAATCTCTTCTTGTTATCTGATCACCTTTGTTTCTCAAGTCATAGTAGGACACACCTAGTTGCTCATGATCCTAGGAATTTAAATAAAACAAGCACAAGCTCGGAAGGTAGTCATACCTCACAATATATATATATATATATATATATATATATATATATATGTATGTATGTATATATATATATATATATATATATATATATATATATATGTATGTATGTTTAGGTATAAAGATACCTTGGATATGCATGTATGTAGCAAAAAATTTCACAAAATATATATATGTATGTTTAGGTAGCAAGATACCTTGGATATGCATGTATATAGCAAAAATATCTCACAAAACATATATATGTATGTTTAGGTAGCAAGATACCTGGGACACGCATGTATATAGCAAAATACTTCACAAAAAGATACGTATGTTTAGGTAGCAAAATACCTCATGGAAAAAAAGAGAGCAAAAAGAGAGCGAGCAAGAAAAGGAGATGAAGAAAAAAAAATAGAAAAAAAAAAGATATATAAAATAAAAGTTGTCTAGCTAAAAAAAAACATGCTTGTGAAAAAGATAATTTCCAACTTTTCTTTGAAAGATTTTACTGATCTTAACCAGTTTTTGAAAAAAAAATGTGTGTATACACCTGAAGAGTGAATGCTGTGAAAATTTTCTGAACGCCCAAAATGGACTTGGATGAATGCATGATTTGATAAAAGAACATATTTTGGAAACACTGGGTTGACTTAAAATAGGGAAAATGAATCCTGAGCCCTAGTGTCACATGACCATAAAAACTTGATGCTTGAGTGTCCACATGGGTGCATGCATGACCAGTTTTTGCATAAAATTTCCTAATCATCATTGTTACATGTGTATCATGGAAATAATGTAGGACATCCCCTTTATCCCCGAACCGCTGGCCAAACCCTGACATATATCATGACCAGCCGTTCTACAAGCCTTGAGCCAAAATCCCAACTTATCACAAACCTTGCCCTCGGAAAACAACAACAAAAAAAAAGAAGAAGAAAAGAAATTCCCAATCAAAGAGTGGGAGAAAGCAAAAAAAGAGGAAAGAAAATTCCCGATCAAGGATCGGAAGAAAACAAAAGAAATATGCAGAAAGGTCTTTGGACCAGACGATATCTGAACAATACAGAATTGTCTACAAGTAAACAAGAAAAAGGAAACCACGACCTAAAGTGGTCCTCTCCCTTTGATTGCCGACAAAATCTTGTGCGCTAGCGACTTTCTCGCCACGCACTAACAAAAACAGAAAAGGAAAAGGCAAAAACACTCAAAGAAAAATTCCCCACCTAAAAACCATTCCCAAAATAAGTCCTATTGATCCATGATCACGCATGTAATCTTTGATTTGATAGGAAATGATTTGCAAAATCAAGTCATGACATATCTATGGTTCGGAATTAGGATAAAACACTTACCTGTGTGAGATTGATACACTTTGAGTGATTTTCTCCTATTTTTGTTGGACCCAGTGTTTTCTCTAAATGGTCGTTTAGAAACGAAATGCTAACATCCAAAATCTCATTTACGGTTATGAGAAAATTTCATCAGCATACTCTCCTTCCCCGATAGACACATCATTTTTCATCAAAAAAAGTATATGTTGCTCTGATCAGTTGGAAGTTTTGTCTCTTTACTAAAGCATGTTCGCATTTTAGTGAAGAAAACACCAAGACTATTTTTAGTCTCACAGTTAGCAAGAACTACGTAGGTCTGAGTTCCTCATCACAAATTGAGGATACGTAGGAGCAAAAGCCCTGCTTTTGTCGACCACCCCACTTTTTGTTACCGTGACCCAAGAGTCCGGTGGCATGCGAAGCCACATGACCGTGGGATCCCCAGATCCATATTCTCTTTTATGTTTCCTCCTTTATCTGTTACGTATCATTTTATTTTTTGTTTGACTAAGGGACTAACGTTTGTTTCGTTTTGATAGACTTTTGTTTTGTACATACATATCGTTTGAGTCGTTACGTTAGTACTTGTTTCGTTGTTGTCAATAGTGTCTGTTGAAATTCCAGAATTGCGTAGAATTTTTCATTTAGGAACGTCGTCCTAAAAATAAAATGAACCAAAATCATGATAAAAAAGAAAGAAGTGTTGTGAATAAAATGTCTGCGTATATAAAGAAAAAGAAAAATGTGCATAGAAGGGTTTTTATAAAAAATACGTGTAGAGAAATTCTTGTGTGTGTGAACAACGAGTGTATATAAGGAGACTTTTGTATGAACCATAGGTGTGCGTTGGAGAAAAACGAAAGAGATCTTTGAATGTAAATAGGGTTTGACCGTGTGACGTAAAGAGAGAGAGTTCCAATGCGTATACAGAAAAAGTTTGTCATGTATAAATGTGTAGGTATACAAAGAAAGATTTCTTCATAGAGGACCATAGGTGTATAATTTTGTGAATATATAAAAATGAAACAAAAAGGAAAAAGAAAGAAAGACCGCAAAGGTCGACATGTTATAGTTAAGAAGTATAAATCATTCGTAAAGAGCAAACGTATCTTCTGGAAACAAGGGACTGACGCTAAGAGTTTATTTTCTGGAATGACCGAGATAAGAATGGATGAATTCATTAAACTGATGAAAGAACATAACTTGGAAACGTTGGGTCTGTTTGTGTAAATTCCCAACCGTAGTATCACAATGCCATAAACGGGATGCTTGAGTGCCCACCTGGCTGTAGCCATGACTAATTTTGCACGTTGTTTTCAAATCATCATTGTCACGCGTGCCTTATGGAATAATATGGAAGTTCGGCCCGAAATCGACACTTTGACACCCAAATTTGTTTCGCCCTAGATATCAAGATTGGGTTCCCACGATAAAAGACCCCATTGAAACACAACCTTAGACCTTTTTGAACCTTGGACTATAAAAAAGAATCCTCATTCCTTCCTCGAACCAAAGGACAGCGGAATCTCCTCAAGGGAGAGCGAATAGAATGCTAAAACCCGATTTCCCAAACAAAGGGATGGGGAAGGAGAAGTGAAAAGAAAGAAAAGGAATAAATGGAAAAAAAAAAGAAAAAGAAAAAGATGAAAATAAAGAAAAATAAAAAAGAAAAGGAAGGATTCCTGATCGAAGGTCAAAGGAAAGTGAAAATGGAAAAGAGCGGAGGCAAACAGAATAATTTTGGGACAATGAAAGAAAGGGAATGGAAAATCTTCAGATCAGATAAATTCTCGGCAAGGTAAGTGACTGCCGGCAAAGGGAAACCCATTTTTGGTGTCTCTTCCTTTCAGATTGCCATTCTCGACTGGCGATATCCCACCCCACATGAACAAAGTGGAAAAGACTGAAACACCCAGCTTCCTCTCGAAAAACACTTCCCTCGAGAAAATCCTATTGGTCCGTGATCGTACGTTTGATCTTTGATTCAATAGGAAGTCGTGTGCAAAATAGAGTCATGGTGCAGTTATGGTTTGGGAATAAGATAAAAAACTTGCCTGTGTGAGTTTTATACACTATGAATGATTTGTTTTCAGCTTAGCCCGATGTTTCCCCGGCATGTTCATTTAAAAGCTAAAAGTTGGCATCCTGCCCTTCATTCTCGGTTACAAGGAAGATTACCCTTGGCATAAGTATATTGTTTCTCTAAGATGTGGTGCTCTCGCGAATGATTTATTTTTCTTTGCAAAAAGCATGTTTTCCTTTTAGGTGGAAAAACCCGGTGGACCGTTCGGTCCTGCCAACAAACTTTTTTTAGGAACCCCATGAATGTCATTGCCTAGCGCTATTCATGTATCCTCCACCCAAAGAGTTTGGAGCTATGCTTCATGATTGCCTAGTGTGGAACCTCTAGTGCAATCCTCCATTCTCCCCTTTTTTTCGGAGCCCCATGAATGTCATTGCCTAGCGCTGTTCATCCATCCTCCACCCAAAGAGTTTGGAGCTATGCTTCATGATTGCTTAGTGTGGACCCTCTAGTGCAATCCTCCATTCTCCCTTTTTTTCGGAGCCCCATGAATGTCATTGCCTAACGCTGTTCATGCATCCTCCACCCAAAGAGTTTGGAGCTATGCTTCATGATTGCCTAGTGTGGACCCTCTAGTGCAATCCTCCATTCTCCCTTTTTTTCCGAGCCCCATGAATGTCATTGCCTAGCGCTGTTCATGCATCCTCCACCCAAAGAGTTTGGAGCTATGCTTCATGATTGCCTAGTGTGGACCCTCTAGTGCAATCCTCCATTCTCCCTTTTTTTCGGAGCCCCATGAATGTCATTGCCTAGCGCTGTTCATGCATCCTCCACCCAAAGAGTTTGGAGCTATGCTTCATGATTGCCTAGTGTGGACCCTCTAGTGCAATCCTCCATTCTCCCTTTTTTTCGTATCCCCATAAATGTCATTGCCTAGCGCTGTTCATGTATCCTCCACCCTAAGAGTTTGGAGCTATGCTTCATGATTGCCTAGTGTGGACCCTCTAGTGCAATCCTCCATTCACCACTTTTTTCGGAGCCCCATGAATGACATTGCCTAGCGCTGTTCATGCATCCTCCACCCAAAGAGTTTGGAGCTATGCTTCATGATTGCCTAGTGTGGACCCTCTAGTGAAATCCTCGATTCTCCCTTTTTTTCGGAGCCCCATGAAGGACATTGACTAGCGTTGTTCATGCATCCTCCACCCAAAGAGTTTGGAGATATGGTTCATGATTGCCAAGTGTGGACCCCCTAGTGCAATCCTCCATTCTCCCTTTTTTCAGAGCCCCATGAATGTCATTGCCTAGCGTTGTTCATGTATCCTCCACCCAAAGAGTTTGGAGTTATGCTTCATGATTGCCTAGTGTGGACCCTCTAGTGCAATCCTCCATTCTCCCTTTTTTTCAGAGCCCCATGAATGTCATTGCCTAGTGTTGTTTATGTATCCTCCACCCAAAGAGTTTCGAGCTATGCTTCATGATTGCATAGTGTGGACCCTCTAGTGCAATCCTCCATTCTCCCTTTTTTTTGGAGCCCCATGAATGTCATTGCCTAGCGCTGTTCATGCATCATCTACCCAAAGAGTTTGGAGCTATGCTTCATGATTGCCTTGTGTGGACCCTCTAGTGCAATCCTCCATTCTCCCTTTTTTTCGTAGCCCCATAAATGTCATTGCCTAGCGCTGTTCATGTATCCTCCACCCTAAGAGTTTGGAGCTATGCTTCATGATTGCCTAGTGTGGACCCTCTAGTGCAATCCTCCATTCACCACTTTTTTCGGAGCCCCATGAATGACATTGCCTAGCGCTGTTCATGCATCCTCCACCCAAAGAGTTTGGAGCTATGATTCATGATTGCCTAGTGTGGACCCTCTAGTGCAATCCTCGATTCTCCCTTTTTTTCGGAGCCCCATGAATGACATTGACTAGCGTTGTTCATGCATCCTCCACCCAAAGAGTTTGGAGCTATGGTTCATGATTGCCAAGTGTGGACCCCCTAGTGCAATCCTCCATTCTCCCTTTTTTCCGAGCCCCATGAATGTCATTGCCTAGCGTTGTTCATGTATCCTCCACCCAAAGAGTTTGGAGCTATGCTTCATGATTGCCTAGTGTGGACCCTCTAGTGCAATCCTCCATTCTCCCTTTTTTTTCGAAGCCCCATGAATGTCATTGCCTAGCGCTGTTCATGCATCCTCCACCCAAAGAGTTTGGAGCTATGCTTCATGATTGCCTAGTGTGGACCCTCTAGTGCAATTCTCCATTCTCCCTTTTTTTTGATGGATTCATGGGGATCCTCCATTAGAGTATTGGAATGATCTTAAGAGTGCCCTTAGGAAGAGGCACATTCCCTCCTACTATGAAAGGGAGCTTATGGACAAGCTCCAAAGGCTTAGACAAGGGAGTATGAGTGTTGAAGAATATAGACAACAAATGGAACTACTCCTTTTAAGAGCTGGACTTAGGGAGGAGGAAAGAACAAGTATAGCTAGGTTCCTTAGTGGGCTTAATATGGAAGTGAGGGACAAGGTTGAACTCCTTCCATATAGGGACCTTGATGAGCTAGTCCAACTTTGTATAAGTGTGGAGCAACAACTTAAAAGAAAGCCTTCTTCAAAATCTAATGGCTCTCACTCTTATCCAAGGAAGGACCAAGCCCTTGGAATTTTGGGGGCTGCACCTTCAAAACCCAAGGAAGATAAGGGTAAGACCATAGAGAAATGCACCCCTAAGACTAGTTCCCAAGAAAGGACTAGCAACATTAAATGCTTCAAATGTTTTGGGAGAGGTCACATTGCCTCTCAATGCCCCACAAAGAAAACCATGATCATGAGGGGTCAAGACATTTATATTAGTCAAGAGGAGACTACTTCTTACCTTTCCTCTAGTGGAAGTGAAGATGAAGTAAAGGGTGAAGAGTCTAGTGAGGAAGATAAGAGGGATGAGGAAGAAAAACTAGAAAAACAAAAGAAAAAGAAGGACAGTAAGGCCTTGTCTTCAAATGCCAAGGGGAAGGAAAAGGAGGAAAAGGATTCCTCCAAGAAGATTGTTAACAAGGAAAATCATTTTGCAACAAAAGGTGATATTAAAAGAGCACTCCTTCTTAAACAATCTTTCTACCTTCTCCTATCAAGGGAAACATCCCTTAGCACCGCCATACCTCTTGAGCTTGAGGTTATTCCTCTAGTAAAGGAGTTGTTGGATGAGGGTTTGGTTCGCAAGAGCTTAAATCCTTGTGCTTTGTTGGTGCCTAAAATAGGTATTATTAGGCACCAAATCCCTATGATAGGTGGTATGATGAATGTGTTGAGTAGTGCAACACTCTTTTGTAAAATCACTCATGCACCCAACATCTTCGTGATTTGTGTACATAGGGTCTCATTAGGTAGGTTTGTTCTTATTTTTTTTTTTCATTGCAAACCTAGGTGCTCATGTGGGACACCGTAGGTTTGTCATAATTTTTTGTAGGAATAATCAACATGAAAATAAAGAAAAAGGTGTGTTTTATTCCATTACTTTCCCTAACTTTTTAAATAGTGATCAAGGGCTTCCCATGGACCCTAAGAGAATAAAGGTCATTCCTGAGTGGCCTACTCCACCAAGTATAAGGGAAATTTGGGGCTTCAATATCTTAACAAACTTTTACAAAAGGTTTATCCCATATTTTTCTATACTTGTAGCACTACTCACTGAGTTGGTGAGGAACTATATTCTCTCATGGGAAGATGGCCAGGAAAGGGGGTTTCCGTCCTTACCATACTCTAACATACCCAACATCACTAATACATATGTTTTTATTCTTTTTACAGGTGTTGAGGAAAGAATCCATGAGTTTGAAGAACCTCTGGATTTGAGGTCAAATCCTTTTCAAGGGGGAGGGAATGATGCAATCCTACCCCCCAAGGGCATTGGATAGAAGACTCCAAGAAGATTGGGCCAAAGATGCAAGAGAAGGCCCTAGGGTTCTCATGAGCCTTAGGGTAGATTTCGGGCCCATGGGCTAAGTATGAGCCCACTTATCTTTGTACATATTAGATTAATGTTTCATTAATTTTGGTCCTTGTATTTAGGGCTCCATAATGTAGGTAGGGTACCCTAGAAATATAAGATTTTTCAGCCCTTGTATTTTAGGGCACCTAGACTAGTTTTTGTATTAGGGGTAGTTTTGTAATTTCACATGCACTAAGTGAATATTTGATGTGTGGGGTTGGAAATAAATTTAATTGAATTGGTAGAAGCCCAATCCAATTAAATTTTGGAGGGGGGGTGAGCATTTGCTTACCACACCCCATTGCCACATCATATAGTCACACTTTGTGCATGTCCTTCATGCTTTACATGCCTCATGACACCTAAGCACACTTAGTAGAGAATCTTGGAATTGATCTTGGATTAGTGGACTGAACCATAACTAAAATTCACTAATCATAATTAGTGAAATTTTGTCTCCAAAGTTTGGCCCCACAAATTCAATTTCAAATTCAAGTGAAATTTGAATTGCAATTCAAATTTCCCTCCAATTTTGTGTGACACTTAGGCTATAATAGAGGGGATGTGTGTTCATTTTGTTAACTTTGATCATTTGAAAATTAAACTTCAGATTTCAGAGCTCTTTTAGAGCACAAAATTTTGTGCTCTGCTCTTCCTCTCCCGTCATTCATCTCCTTCTTCCTCCACGCTCTTATCCATGGCCTCCTATAGTGGTGAGCTTCTTCTAGACTCATCTTCTCCTTGAAGTGGCATCTCCTCTCTCTCTTCCTTGTCCATTCCGCTGCCATTCATCTTCCAAGAAGCAAAGGAATCCATTGATGAAGAATATCCTAGGCCTACAAGCTCCAATGGAGCTTACATCAGTCTCTTTATCGGGTTGTGTTTGGCAAGGCATGTCATCTTCCTATAGAGATAGAGCACAAAGCCTACTAGGCTGTAAAGAGCATTGCTTCTAGGCCACAGGCTCAGTATGATACCAGGAGATTCAAATCCTTGGAAGCCTGGAACCGATATACAGATAACATTCTGGACCGAAGGATCCTTTCAGAAAGGAATGTTAAGATTTATCATACTGAATTTGACGAGTTTAAGGCAGAGTTGGAGAGGCATAACCTACACAAATGCCTCGCCAACCTTCAGGAGGGAAGCATAGATGTGGCGGTGGTTAAAGGATTCTATGCCAACTTATACAGCCCGAAAGACCAGAGCCCCAAGCAAGTGAGGGCGAGAGGACATTTAATCAGGATTGATGCTGACAGCCTGAATTCTTTCTTAGAGACTCCAGAAGTCTTGGAGGAGGGTTAGACACTGCCTACCTATTCCAGGTTTTCGAGGATAAGGATTGATCCTCAGGAGTTTGCTGCTCATCTCTGCATCCTTGGTAGGGGTTTTGTTCTGAATGTAGAGGGCCATACTTGGAAGCTTTTGAGGAAATATTTCACCACTCTTGCACAGACATGGAGTGTCCTCTCCTACAACAACCTGACTCCCACTTCCCACACCTCTGATCTTAATATGGATAGAGCCAGGTTGGTTTACAGCTTAGTCACAGGCATGTACATGAACATTGGAGCCCTAATCTCAAGTCAGATTTCTTCCATTGCCCAGAGTAACTCCTCTAGGCTCGGATTCCCAGCCTTGATCACTACTCTATGCAGAGCTAGAGGAGTTACTTCTCATAGTCTGACCTATGAGAGCCTAAGCCCGGCCATTAACTTGGACTACATTAAGAAAAACTGTTGGAATGTGGATGATCTGACAGTTAACTTCAGAGGGGCCAAGAAGGTAAGGGCTCGACTAGCAGATGTTCCTTCTTCTTCTGCACCACCAGATCCTCTACTTCTACCACGCCTACACCAGCTACCCATGACTCTCAGCGCTTTAAAGCCATGCTTCATAGTATTCATTAGGGACAAATTTTATCACTGCAAAGCCTACAGGTGGTAGCTCCTCTAGGGTCCATTCTGTCAGTAGAACAGTTAATTGAGAAGGTATCCTGGCCTGGAACCGTACCTTCTACTGTGAGAGAGGGTGAGGGCCCCAGTGCTCAAGTACCTCAACAAGTATAGGATGCGTCTTCTGAGGCTACCGTCCCTGGAGCTTTTGATTTTTCAGGTATAAGAGTAGAGATGAGGCCTGATGAGGTTGTTTTTCCTGAGCCAATTGTGCCAGTTATACATGAGACTGTGGAAGCAGGTGAGTCACAATTGAGACAAGAGGTTGCTACTCCTAAGAGGACACCACAGACCCCAAAAGATCCACCCTCACCAGGGATGGAGCTATCTTTTTCTCAGTAGGTAGCAGATCCTCCTACACAAGTACATGAGAGACTAGCTGACCCTTCTACTCCCATTTTAGAGATACTAGAGGACCCTACCACATTGGCCCTGACACAGAACACCACTCCTCCAACCACATTGGCCCTGACACTGAACAGCCACTCCTCCAGCCATTGTTACATTTCGATGATGAGGAGCAGGATAAAGATGAATGACAGGATTTGATTACTTATCCTAATTATTATTATTATTATAATTATATCATTATGAGTACATTTTAATCATTGTGTTTGCGTAGTATAGTGGTTGTATGGTTTTAGTACGTATGAACTATTATGGTTTGTGGCATGTGAATATGGTTTACAACATACTTTTTTGTTTTGGAAACATTTTGAAAGTCCTGATGCATAAAGAACAGTTTAACTTGACTCTTTGAAAATGCAATGTTGATATGAGTTTGAAATGGTGATTATGGATTGAATGCATGGTTGAAATGAAGATTGTGTTTCATCATGAGTTTGAGAAAATATGTATGATAAACAAAGAAAGAACAAGTGTGTGAGCTTGCAATTAGAAATGTTAGTCAGTAGACAGATTGATTAAGAAAGAAAAGCTTGAACCATAACCCGATGAGAGTGTGATCTTAAATTGTGAGTGAACGACTAGCATTGAGTAATATTCTTTGTATCAGTCTCTGAATTTTAGAATAAAATGCATAAATTTGAAAGTGATGAAGGCCATTGTTCTATTTGTAAACTACTTGACCATAAAGCTTACCTGTAATTATAATTGTATCCTTTGCACCCTTTGTGAGCTGAATTATATTTTCAAATTGAACCCTGAACTTGAAATGAATATCTCCAGCTACCCTGTGTAAATTCTAGGAGGGCATATGGTTCAAGGAAATTTACCCCAAATTTAGGGGAGTTAGTTAGGATGTGAAGTGTCATACCCTAATTTTGTCTGGTGACCATTGTTTGTCGGCATGCGACCTTCGTTTGACCACCTCAAAATGTTTAACACCCATCGTTGTGGAATCCCTAAAGTTCCGAGATGTTTTGAGAAGAAACCGGTCAAAAACACGAAAACGAGAGTGTATTTAGCAAAGTGGGGTGTGTGTAAATAAACTGTCACACTCTAATTTCATCCGAGGACCATTGTTGATCACTTCGGAAGGCTTAACACTCATCACGGTGGAATCCATAAAGTTTCGTGAGATTTTGGAAAGAAAACGGCCAAAAACACAAAAATGGGGGGGGGGACTTATCAAGATAGGGGTGTAAATAGAAATTTGAATCTAGGCCCTTCCGAAATATTTTGGAAGTTGGGAGCAAAAAGCAACTGGGCGGCAAGCTCCTCCACGTTGTTGAAAGGCAAAGGTTGGAGTGCTTGGAGTGCTAATACCTTCCCCGTGTGTAAAAACAACTCCTGAACCTCTCACGCTTAAAGTTCATAGACCACACCTTTTCGGTTTTTCCGACGTTTTCCTAGAATAAACGTTGGTGGCGACTCCGCGCGTATTCCTTTCTTGGAACACGCGCCCGTGAGTCACGCTTCGCCCTCCCGCCGAAGGGTAGGTTGCGACAGTTGGCGACTCCATTGGCGACCCCTTTTTGCCCATGTTCTGTAGTTGCATCCTATCCGGAGCCATATCAGAATTGTACTAACTGTCATACCCTAATTTCGTCCGGGGACCTTTGCTCGATGACGTGCGACCATTCTTTGGTCCTCATGAGGTGCTTGGCACCCATCATTAGGCAATTTGTGAAATTCCAGGACATGCCGAAAAACCAAAAAAATATTGATGCACAATCCGTAAGTTTCCGTGACACACCGGAAATCAAATGGAAGCATCGTTGCATAATTAAGTGAGGTTCCGTAACATTCCGTAAGTCAAAAAGGGGATGATTATGTAATCCGCAAGGTTCCGTAACATTACGGAAAGAAAAAAAGTATCGTTACGAAATTCGTAAGTTTCCGTAACTTTACGAAAAAAGAATCACCAAAAAACAGCAGAGGGGGGTGTACTTAGTAGAAATGGGGGTGCAAATAGCACCCAGGCCCACTTGGGCCCTCCGGAATATTCCTCCAGAAGGCGGTTGCTTCTGGAGGAAGCAACCCTGCTCGCCTGGGCGAGCTGGGCGGCAACCACCTCCCCTATTTTGCTATAAATAGGGGAGGAAGGCAAGAAGGAAGGGGTTCAGCCCCTTTGGCACTTCTCTCTCTTTCGAATTTGCTTGGAAAAATCGTTTCCGTGAAGAAAATCTAAGCCGAGGCGCTTCCGAAACGTTTCCGTAACGTTTTCCGTGAAGAATTTCGCAAAGGTTTCAACCGTTCTTCGACGTTCTTCATTCGTTCTTCATCGTTCTTCGATCTTCAACGGGTAAGTACCTCGAACCAAGCTTTTCGATTCATTCTATGTACCCGTAGTGGTCCACATTGTGTTTCGTGCATTTTTATTCTCGTTTTGTTTACTTTTTATACCCCCTGTTGACGTGCTTAAGCCATTTTACTTAAGTCATTTCTCGCTTAACTTAAAAATAAAATAAATTTCCACCGAACGTTTGAATTGTATTATCCATTAACTTCGGTTAAAATAAATTCCGACCGTTCGGTCGTGCCGTAACCACGTTGGAAATCAAAAAGAGGTAAAAAATAATATAATAATCAAAAAGACATCTTTTAGTAAAATAAAGCGGAAAATCAAGTGGACGTTTTCTCTTTGGGATTTCTCATTCTTAATCGAATTGATTAATAACTAAGTGAAACTAAAGGCTAAAATCAATTCGCCTAGTCAAGCTCGTCCATAAAAAATAGGCTTTTGAAGTTTGTCATTTCATTTCCTCACTAAGTAAAATGGATCATTTTTAAGGTCCAACGCCTTAAAATGATCACCTCTTAAAGTAAAAAAGAATCACTTGATAAGAAAGAACTACGTAGGTCTGATTTCCTCATCGCAAATTGAGGAATACGTAGGAGCAAAGGGAAACACCCTTGTCGACCACAAAAAGAAAAAAATATAAAAAGGATATAAAGGATATAAGGACATAAAAGGGAACATAAAAATCAAAGTCATGTTTGCACATTCGATTAAAGGCTGCCGTCCCTTGGGACGGACGCGTGGGGTGCTAATACCTTCCCCGTGCGTAAATACAACTCCCGAACCTTTTCACTTAAAAGTTCGTAGATCGCGTCTTTTCCGGTTTTTCCGACGTTTTCCTCAAATAAACGTTGGTGGCGACTCCGCGCGTATTCCTTTCGTGGAACACGCATCCCGCGAGTCACGCGTCGCCCTCCCGCCGAAGGGTAGGTTGCGACAGTTGGCGACTCCACTGGGGACTTTTTTTTAGAGAGTTAGGCCATTTAATCTTGTGCAAATGCTTTACCATGACTTACTCCTTTGTTGGTTTCCCTACATTATGTTCTTGTGTATATGAACTCTTTGTTGCTTCTAGTGCGTTTTAAAATGTATGCATGAGGTAAGTATTTATTCATTTGATGCACACAAACACCAACACTATTTGAACACAACGGCTTTCTTAAAAACGTGCGTTGGGGCATTTCGCTACCCCTAGACGTCGTATCTAAGAAGGGGACAAATTCCCCGGACCCCCGCATTCCTAGATTGCATCTGTGTCATATGCATTCCATCATGCATGCATCCATCCCACCCATGAGATATCGGAGTTTTGATTTGCACCAGCTTTTGTCTCACTTTAGTAAGCATGGGAACAAATCAAACCGGCAAGAGGTTCTACCAAGTCAAGGTCAAAAGCCTAGATACCACCAGCATCAAGGAATTAGGGCGGTTGATGGAACCCCTCCAAATGCAAGCCTTCCGCAAGACTTACGGAAAGATCTTAGAGTTGACCATAGCAGAGGTGTCCATAGAAGCCGTTGCATCACTTACCCAATACTACGACCAGCCTTTGAGGTGCTTCACATTCGGAGACTTCCAATTAGTACCAACCATTGAAGAATTTGAGGAAATTCTAGGATGTCCTCTCGGGGGAAGAAAACCATATCTTTCCTCCGGGTGTCTCCCCTCTTTGAGCAGAATTGCAACTGTGGTCAAGGATTCAGCAAGAGGTTTGGACCGCATAAAACAGACTCGGAACGGCATAGCGGGCCTACCACGGAAGTACCTAGAAGACAAGGCAAGGGGTATGGCCAATCAAGGAGACTGGGTCCCGTTTATGGATGTGTTAGCTTTGCTAATTTTCGGGGTTGTCCTCTTTCCAAATGTGGATGGTTTGGTAGACCTAGCAGCAATCGACGCTTTCCTTGCCTACCACCATAGCAAGGAAAGTCCGGTGGTAGCTGTCTTGGCAGATCTGTTTGACACATTTGACCGAAGGTGCGAAAAGAGTAGCGCACGGATCATCTGTTGCTTACCCGCCCTCTGTGTTTGGTTGGTTTCGCACTTGTTCCGACAAGACACAAGACATCCATGTCCGCACCTGAGCCATCGCTCGTGCACTGAAAAGAGGAGAATAGATTGGGACCAGCTCTTGGCCGGGATAGGAGGTAGAACAATCAGTTGGTTCCCCCGATGGAAGGAAGGAAAAGAAGGAGTCCTTTTCTCATGTGGAGGATACCCAAACATTTCGCTGGTAGGAACGAGGGGTTGTATTAACTACAATCCCGCGCTCGCTATAAGACAACTAGGGTACCCCATGAGGGGAGCACCGACGGAAGAAAGCATGTCTCCTTTCCTTGTGAGGGATCTCGGCGCACAAAGTTCCAAGACTATACAAAGAATCCATAAGGCATGGGAAACCCCGTTAAGGAAAGATCAAGAGCTTAGAGGCATTCGTAATGGCATCATTGGTGGGTACCACGAATGGATGAAAGTTCATATACGAGGTTTAGATTGGCTCGCCAAGTTAAAAGTCGTCAGCGAAGAGAGTTTTGAAGCACCGGAAGAGGACGAAGAAGTCCAAACTCTCAAAAGCGAGTTAGGAAAGGCAAAACTTGCCAAGGAGAAGTTCAAGTTGGCCGCTACACACGTTTGGAAGGAGTGTGCCGGGTTACGGGAAGAGAATGCAATTACTGCAAGAGCCCTTGAACAGGAGACCAAGAGGGCTCGCAAGGAAGAGTATGGCCGGAACAAATTTCGCGGAGCTCTATGGGGTAGCAATAGTGAACTCAAGTTGCGAAGGGAAGAAAGAGACCAGTCGCGAGCACATAGCATGGTTCTGAAAGAGGAGTTAATTGCTTGTTCAAGGTCCAAAAGAAGCTTGTCTCAGCATTTATGCGAGACGGAGACCAACATGCTAGCTATCATCGCCAAGTACCAAGAAGAGTTAGGTCTAGCCATGGCCCACGAGCATAGAATCGCGGATGAGTATGCTCAAGTATATGCGGAAAAAGAGGCTAGAGGAAGGGTGATCGACTCTTTACACCAAGAGGCAACCATGTGGATGGACCGGTTTGCTCTTACCTTGAACGGGAGTCAAGAACTTCCCCGCTTGTTAGCCAAGGCCAAGGCGATGGCAGACACCTACTCCGCCCCCGAAGAGATTCATGGGCTTCTCGGCTATTGTCAGCATATGATAGACTTAATGGCCCACATAATTAGAAATCGTTAGGAAACTTGTATGGTCTCTCAGACCTTGACTAGATACGACTTCCTTTTTGAAATAAAATGAGTTGGTCCCATGTTTCTACTCCAAAAAGCTTGTGCAAATCAAATCACTCCTACATCTCTAGCATGCATTGTATGTTGGTCTCGTCCTTTGTCACGGGAAGCCGGAAGGTCCATATCACCTTCTTAATTGTACACATGGGGCACTGCGCCCCCAAATGCGCGAGTAAGAAGAGATAATTTTCCGGGCTCTCGTGTCCGTAAAATGCATTCATATCATGCATCGCATAAGCATCTCTTCATAACATCATAATGGACATATCCTGCATTTGTCCGTTATCATATTCCAGCCTCACATTTTGCATGAGTCATGGCATCATCATGCATATGCGTTCAACAAACTTTTTGATCTGCAAAATTGCATACCATTTGTTTTCATGTTTGCTCATCCTTGCGTTTTCCTCTACAAAACAAAAACAAAGAAGGGGGAAGCGTGAAACTTCACACTACATTCTTAGTTTCATGTGTTAGGAGCCAACCATGTTGGGATAATAAACCCGTTTCACTTAAAAACAAAATAATTGAACATGGTACCTAATGCATGGTTAACTAGGAAATGGTGTTTCTTCGGGCATCTCAATTTCATAATTACATTTTCCGTGCATAAGCTTAAAGTATGCCCGAGTCATTCATCCCTATGAGATGTTGTTGAAGTATTGGCGATCAGAATTGCCATTCGTTGGATTATAGGGTTGAACCAAGCTCATGCTTTTACAAAAAGGTTCATCAAGTCAAGTTGAAATATGGAAGTAACCGTCTTGCAAAATTGGGGCAAAAGATGAATCGAGTCACATCACTGCTTCGTCTACTGCCAAACACATTTAGGATTATTGATGTCCTTGTTACTTCCAGTTTCACCTTGACAAAGATGTCATGGACCATGTTGAAAATCTAAATTGATTCAACCCCATATCTTGCGTAAAAATTCACAATACTTCAACTGTACATCATTCGCATGCATCCATGCTTTTCATTAGTTGCATTGCTCGTTGCATTCTTTCCTTGAAAAATAAAATAAAATGAACTTAATCATTGTTATTAAAAAGAAAAGGACACGCTTTACGGCGCCCTTACCGAACTCGTGCTAGAGCTAGAGTAATGGGTGAAGCAGAGGAGGTGCAAGAGAAGATGAAGGCCGAAAATGGAGGCCATAAAAGAGCAAATGGCCACAATGATGAAGACCATGATGAGCATGAAGAAGATAATGGAAGCCAATGCGGTTATAGTTGCCGCTATTAAGCGCTGTCGCTAAGGTGAACCCAATGCTCCCATCTGGCCTCAAGCAAATGAATCGTCCAACCTCAAATATGGTAGGCAAAGATTTGGGAAGTACGGATGACCCCATGATGTGCAAATTCAAAACGAGCACGCCTTCCCATCATATGGCTTGCCTCCCAACTATACACCACCCAATGTGGCATACACTCTCAATGAAAATCTCAATAACTCCACTCCGGTACTCATTGAGAACCAATAACCTCATCAGGCACATATCTCTCAAACCATGGGAAAGACACATGAAATTCCCCACCACAATCTAGCTGACTTCGAGCCTTGGCTCGGATATGCCACTGAAGAGCAAGCAGTTGGTGGTATACCCTTTGAAAACACTTTGGAGAGCCCTCAGTTTCGCCCACAACCACAACCATTGCATTTTTGCGGTGGGAAGAGCCCCTCCTGCTATGGCCGAAAAGGGAAAGACGGATCATCTAAAGGAAAGGCTCAGGGCCATTGAAGGAGGTGAAGATTATGCCTTTGCTAACCTAGAAAAGTTGTTCCTAATACCCAAACATGGTCATTCCCAAGTTCAAGGTGCTGGACTTTGACAAGTACAAGGGGACTACTTGTCTCAAGAACCATCTAAAGATGTATTGTCAGAAGATGGGGGAATACGCAAAAGATGAGGAATTGCTGATACATTCCTTCCAAGAAAGTCTTACTGGGGTAGCTGTTACCTGGTACACTAACTTGGAACCTTCCCGAGTCCATTCTTGGAAGGACCTAATGGTTGCCTTTGTTAGGCAGTATCAGTACAATTTTGATATGGTTCCGGATAGGATGCAACTACAGAACATGTGCAAAAAGGGGGACGGATCATTCAAAGAACACGCCCAAAAGGTGGAGGGATCTGGCGGCCCAGGTGGTACCCCCAATAATGGAAAGGGGAACGATAATCGTGATGGTAGACACATTATCGGTACTCTACTATGAAAAGATGGTGGGCTGCGCACCCTCAAAGCTTTGCAGATTTGGTCTTCGCCAGTGAAAGGATCAATGTGGGTCCGAAAAGAGGAAAATTTGATCATCCTACTAGGACGACTGAGAAAACTGGGGCAAATGAAGAGGGTGAGAAAGAGGGAGAAACCCATGCTGTGACTGCCATTCCTATACGGCCAAGTTTCCCACCAACCCAACAATGTCATTACTCAGCCAATAACAAACCTCCTCCTTACCCACCACCCAGTTATCCACAAAGGCCATCCCTAAATCAACCACAAAGCCTGTCTACCGCACTTCCAATGACGAACACCACCTTTAGCACAAACCAAAAAAACACCAACCAAGAAATGAATTTTGTAGTGAGAAAGCCTGTAGAATTCACCCCAATTCCAGTGTCCTATGCTGACTTGCTCCCATATCTACTTGATAATTCAATGGTAGCCATAACCCTAGCCAAGGTTCATCAACCTCCATTTCTCTGAGAATACGACTCGAACGCAACGTGTGCTTGTCACGGAGAAGCCCCGGGGCATTCCATTGAGCATGGTAGGGCTCTGAAGCGTAAGGTGCAAGGTCTAATTGATGCGGGCTGGCTGAAATTTGAGGAGAATTGCGTGTAAATCCTGACATTGACAAGAGATGCCACACATGGGGCAATTTTGAAAGCTGTTGTTAGGTGTCCCTAATGACTCATCAGGGTTTCCAAGTTTATGCCATTATTGTAAACCACAGCTACAATGTTAAATGAAATGGATAAAGTTGATATCTTTGTCCCTCATCCTCTCACAAACGCATGTTTGCTTATTCAACTTTCACCGGAATGTGGGTGTAAGCCATTGGTCTGTTTGCTCAAGCAACCTGTGCTCCTGAGTGTTGACTTCCAAGACCGTTCAATTAGAGATTACTCATCTTGCACGTTGGTGGGGGTGCCGTAAAACAACGAGCAAAGTTCAAAACAAATAAGTTTCAAAATAAAAAATAAAAAGGCATTTGATTGACTGTGTTTTCAAGTAAAAATATAGACGTTCATGTGACCTCATTTTTTCTTTTTAGAGAGAAGTGAGTTATCAAGAATAGGATGTTGGATAAATGGCCTCAGTTACCTTAAGAAAAAGGGGGGTTGAATTAAGATGCAAAGACTATTCCCCAATTGAACTATCAATCTCTCTTTTCGGATTAACAATGCACACAGGGATAACCCTTCCCTTGTGTTCAGGAATCCTCTACAACAAGAGACCCACGGTCTCTTAATCCCTTTTCAGAAATAAGAAGAAGAGAAGAAGAGGTCTCTCGTAAAAGAGGTAGATTGTAAAATGAAGATCAATAAAAAATTCCTTATTGAATATGCAAGTGGTTGACCAAAGAATCTTTTTGAGAGGATAAGACATTTCAGTTCAGAAAAACTCTTGATCTTTCGAGAGGATAAAACTGTTTGGGCAATGAAAACTCTCTTTAAAACATTTGAATGGCCGTTCATAAAACATTTGAATAGATATGTCTCTTGGAAATTATTTTCTGAAAATCCCCTCTGGTAATCAATTACAAGACTTACGTAATCGATTACAGGTTTTAAAAATTTGAATTAAAACATTTTCAACTACTGGTAATCGATTACCAGAGAGCAAATCTCAATTTGAAATGATAGAATTCTTTGGTCAAACCTTTTGTTTGTTTCAATTTGGAAACTTCTTCCTAAAGATTCTAAGAGATCAAACTTGATCATATATCTTGACTTTCTTGGATTCTCGTCTTGAATAAAACTTAGAAGTACTTGATCCTTTAGCATCATCAAGACATCAAAACATCTTGCTTAAATCCATCAGCTGAAAAATCCTTCAACTATTTCTCGTCCTTGGAAAATTCTTTTTGCAAGAATCAACTGCTTCTTTCATTCTTCCTCACTACGAGGTCGTGAAAACAAGACAACGATTGGTACCTCAAAGCCTTACACTGGGGCAATGAGGGGCACCGTGCATGAGCCTCAAGTGAACCTAGGGGCAGATTAGAAGTTCTCACCCAATAGGTTCCCTCCTACAAGGTCATGACGAAAGACAACGATTGGTACCTCAAAGCCTTACACTGGGGCAATGAGGGGCACCGTGCATGAGCCTCAAGTGAACATAGGGGCCGATCAAAAGTTCTCACCCATCGATGTTTTTAACAAAAAAAGGGGGGACAAACCCTAGGATTTCAATGGATTGATCAAACATCAAACGACTCCATTGCCGTCACTCCAAAATGGTCAAGTGACTAAATCAAACAGAACACACACTCTGAGGGAGTTCCCGGAGAGATTTGCAAAAAAGATAGGATGAGGTTGCATGAATTATCACCTCTTTCAAAAGGACAGTCAATCTGTGTTTTCCAAAAAAATTAAATCAAAATCAAAATCACAAAATAGGGAAAGAATGTCATGAACATTGTACAAATTTCCATTACATTGCATTGTTTCATATGAAGTCTGCATTTACCAAATTTCACGACAAAGGTTGCATGCATCTGCATCCCTAAAAATCATGTTAACTGCATAGATTTCCTACATCTAATGTCCAAATCTTGTGGATTTGGGATGACCGGCCCTCTCGATGAGTCGATCTCTTGCTTTCTCATAAGGGTGGACCCTTGGGTACTTGTACCTATCACCTTGAGAGGACTACGTGTCCTCGCCATCAGAGGACTGCATGTCCTCAACTTCAGAGGGCTACACGCCCTCGCCATCAGAGGACTACACGTCCTCGCCTTGAGAGGGCTACACGCCCTCACCTTGGGTACTAGTTACCCTCACCGTTGAGAGGACTACACGTCCTCGCCTTGAGAGGACTACGCGTCCTCACCATCAGAGGGCTGCACGCCCTCACCATCAGAGGACTACACGTCCTCGCCTTGACAGGGCTACACGCCCTCATCTTGGGTACTAGTTACCCTCACCGTTGAGAGGACTACACGTCCTCGCCTTGAGAGGACTACACGTCCTCACCATCAGAGGGCTGCACGCCCTCACCTCTAGAGGACTACACGTCCTCGCCTTGAGAGGGCTACACGCCCTCATCTTGGGTACTAGTTACCCTCACCGTTGAGAGGACTACACGTCCTCGCCTTGAGAGGACTACGCGTCCTCACCATCAGAGGGCTACACGTCCTCACCATCAGAGGGCTGCACGCCCTGACCTCCAGAGGACTACATGTCCTCGCCTTGAGAGGGCTACACGCCCTCACCTTGGGTACTAGTTACCCTCACCGTTGAGAGGACTACACGTCCTCGCCTTGAGAGGACTACACGTCCTCACCATCAGAGGGCTGCACGCCATCACCTCCAGAGGACTACATGTCCTCGCCTTGAGAGGGCTACACGCCCTCACCTTGGGTACTAGTTACCCTTACCGTTGAGAGGACTACACGTCCTCGCCTTGAGAGGACTACACGTCCTCACCAGCAGAGGGCTGCACGCCCTCACCTCCAGAGGACTACACCTCCTCGCCTTGAGAGGGCTGCATGCCCTCACCTTTAGAGGGCTACGTGTCCTCATTTTCAGTGTGCTCGACATCCACACCTTAAAAGAATTTAAGGTCCTCTGCCCTTAAATGCTTAACCGAGACTTGCACTTCCGGTTAAGGGGCCAGTACTTTCCTTTTAACGGTTCCTGGGCCACCCCCTGATATTGGAGGAGGGCCAACTGCGCGAGCACAACCAGAGAGGGAGGCTATCACACAGCTACTATGCATACCGGGGCAAGATTTCACCCGTGCCGCTGCAAAGAGACGAGTGCAGATCATGCGCACCAACATGACCACTCTTACACAGATATAGAGGACATTGCTACTTAGCAACATTCTGCCCAACGACCGCAATGCCAATCTCCCCCTGCAAAAGTATCGGTTGGTCTGTGTCGTCCCGACATGGGTAAGTATGCATATAGTTCAACTGATTTCTGATACCATTTATTGTTTGCAGGGATCGCACCCACAAGACACCCAGTGGACCCGGAAAAGTCCAACAGGGCCCTGGGGTTTCCAGCTCTGGTTACGGGCCTATATCAGTCCTACAGGGTGCCCGTACCCCCCCGGCAAGGTCACGTCATCATAGGTAAGTATGCACATCGCTCAACTGATTTCTGATTTCATCTATTGTTTGCAGGGATTGCGCCTGCAAGACACCCAGTGGACCCGAAGAAGTCCAACAGGGTCTTGGAGTTGTCAAGCTCTAATCACGGGTCTCTGTCAGTTCTACGGAGTACCTGTCACCTCCAGCAAGGGCATCAGGCCCCCTACTAATCGAGCTTTCATCAAGAAGTACTGCGTCCCCAGGCAGGCGCAGGGCGAAACACCACAGCAGCATTGGGATGGCTGGTAGCGGGCAATAGACACACCGCCACCACCTCTAAAGTTCACCTCAGCTCATCCATAAAAAGGTTAGAGTGTTGCCTACGACACATGGCCGACCAGTAGGCGACCAAGTCCAAAGCCAAAGGTAAGCAAAGTACTAGGTCCGTGACCTACAAGCCATCATGCGTCCAGCTAAAGACGTTAAAGAAGCGCTACTAGGAGGCAACCTAGTACCTTTTGAATCTGTGCTTGTTATTTGATCACTTTTCATAGTAAGACACACCTAGTTGCTCATGATCCTAGGAATTTAAATAAAACGAGCACAAGCTCGGAAGGTAGTCATACCTCACAAAATATATATATGTATGTTTAGGTAGAAAGATACCTTAGATATGCATGTATGTAAACAAAAACACACTTCACAAAATATATATATGTATGTTTAGGTAGCAAGATACCTTAGATATGCATGTATGTAGCAAAAAGATACCTCACAAAATATATATGTATGTTTAGGTAGCAAGATACCTTGGATATGCATGTATACAGCAAAAATACCTTACAAAACATATATATGTATGTTTAGGTAGCAAGATACCTTGGATATGCATGTATATAGCAAAAATACCTCGCAAAAATATTCACATGTTTAGGTAGCAAAATACCTCATGAAAAAAAAAGGGGAAAAAAGAAAACAAACAAGAAAAAGAAATAAACAAATGATAATGAAAAAAAAAAAGGAAGGAGAAAAAAGAGAAAATAAGTTGTCTAGCTAAAAACCGACATGCTTTTGAAAAGAGACGATTTCCAACTTTTCTTTGAAAAAATTCATTCATTGATCATAACCGATTTTTGAAGAAAAAAACGTGTCTACACCTGAAGGGTGAATGCTGTGAAAATTTCCCCGGACGCCCAAAATGGACTCGGATGAATGCACAAATTGATAAAAGAACATATTTTGGAAACATTGGGTTGATTTAAAATAGAGGAAATGAATCCTGAGCCCTAGCATCACATGACCATAAAAATTTGACACTTGAGTGTCCGCATAGGTGCATGCATGACCAGTTTTGCATAAAATTTCCAAATCATCATTTTTGCATTTGTGTCATGAAAATAATGTGGGGCATCCCTTTTTATCCTTGAACCAAACCAAACCATGACATGTATCATGCCTAGCCATTCTACAAGTCTTGAGCCAAGATCCTGACTCACCATAAACCTTGACCCAGGGTGAGAATGTCAATCCTTACCCTCGGAAGCAAAAAAGAAAAGAAGGAAAATTTCCAATCAAAGAGAAAGCAAAAAAAGAAAAGAAAGGAAATTCCCAATCAAAGAATGGGAGAAAGAAAAAAAGAGAAAAGAAAGAAAGAAAGCTCCTGATCAAGGATCGAAAGAAAACAGAAGAAATGTGCAGAGGGTCTTTGGACCGGACAATATCTGAACAATACAGAATTGTCACCAAATGAACAAAAAAGGAAGGAAAGGAAACCACGACTAAAATGGTCTTCTCCCTTTAATTACCAACCAAAATCCCGTGCGCTAGCGACCCTTTTTTCCTCGCCCCGCACTAAACAAAAAAAACAGAAAAAGAAAAAGCCAGAAAAATCAAAAGCTAAAAACACACAAAAGCCGAAAGAAGAAACCACCAAAAGAACCCATTCCCAAGGGAAGCCCTATTGATCCATGATCACGCATGTAATTTTTGATTTGATAGGAAATAATTTGCAAAGTCAAGTCATGACATATCTATGGTTCGGAATTAGGATGAAACACTTACCTGTGCGAGATTGATACACTTTGAGTGGATTTCTTCTATTTTTGTCGAACCCAGTGTTTCCTCTAAATGGTCATTTAGAAACGAAATGCTAACATCCAAAATCTCATTTATGGTTATGGGAGATTTCATCAGCAGACTCTCCTTCCCCGGTAGACGCATTGTTTTTCACTCAAAAAAGCATATGCTGCTCTAAATCAGTTGGAATATTTGTCTCTTTGCTAAAGCATGTTTGCATTTTAGTGGAGAAAACACCGAGACTTTTTCAAGTCTCACAAGTTACCCAGAACTACGTAGGTCTGAGTTCCTCATTGGAGGATACGTAGGAGCAAGAGCTTTGCTTTTGTCGGCCGCCCCATAATCTTTGTCATACTGACCCTGAGGTCATGTGACGTGCACCCTTGTATCATCCAGAGGCGGCGGGCCCGATGATACGCGGAGATACCTTACGGTTATCCGCACCCTTTTGTCATCCAGAGGCGGCGGGCCCGATGACAAGCAGAGACCAAGTTTGGTCATTCTGCACCCTTGTATCATCCAGAGGCGGCGGGCCCGATGATACGCGGAGATACCTTATGGTTATTCGCACCTGTCGCAACCTACCCTTCGGCGGGAGGGCGACGCGAGACTCGCGGGATGCGTGTTCCACGAAAGGAATACGCGCGGAGTCGCCACCAACGTTTATTTGAGGAAAACGTCGGAAAAACCGGAAAATACGCGATCTACGAACTTTTAAGTGAAAGGTTCGGGAGTTGTATTTACGTGCGGGGAAGGTATTAGCACCCCATACGTCCGTCACAAGGGACGGCAGCCTTTAATCGAATGTGCAAACATGACTTTGATTTTTACGTTCCCTTTTAAGTCCTTATATCCTTTATAACCTTTTTATATTTTTTCTCTTTTAGTGGTCGACAAGGGTGTTTCCCTTTGCTCCTACGTATTCCTCAATTTGCGATGAGGAAATCAGACCTACGTAGTTCTTTTGGGACAAAGTGTTTGGTTAAGTTATTTTTGTCTTTTTTGTAAAATATGTTTTTATTGAACAAAAGGTCATTTAAGGTGTTGGACCATTAAACGGTCTTTTGATTTTGAAAGGAGAGAAACGTTAAGGCGTTGGACCATTAACGACCTCTTGTTTTTGAAAGGAGAGAAACGTTAAGGCATTGGACCATTAACGATCTCTTGGGGTGGTCGACAAAAGCGGGGCTTTTGCTCCTACGTATCCTCAATGAGGAACTCAGACCTACGTAGTTCTTGCAAAAGCGGTAAAGTTACATGTTGATTTTATGCTTTTGAACGGTCCATGTTAACCGATAAAAGCAAAGAGGATCGTTTAAGGCGTTGGACCTTAAAACGGTTTTTAGTGATTTTCGGACAAAACTTGATTTGTGAGTCTATTTTAGTCTTAGTTTCACTTTGGTTATTAATCAATTCATTCAAGGAAACTTCCAAAGAAAAACATCCGATTGATTTTTTTTAATTTATTTTATTCAAAGATATTTTGATTATTTTATTATTATTTTTCAAGATATTTTGATTATTTTATTATTATTTTACTTTTTTTGGTTTAACCGAGGTTATAGCGTGAACTATCGGTTAGATTTCATTTTAAAAGTGATTAAATGAGATTACAACACAAATGATCGGTTGAAATTCATTTTATCATTATTTAGATGAGAAAACGGCTTAAATAAACGGTAAAAGCGCGTTAAAGACGGAAGAAAAGAAATCGAAAATAAAGATGAAAGCTTAAAAAAACAAGAAATGAATTGAAAGTCTCGGATTCGAAAACTTACCCGTTGAAGAACGAAGAACGGATGAAGAACGATGAAGAACGGACGAAAACCTTCACGGATTTGCTTACGGAAACATCTCGGAAGCGTTACGGAAGCACCTCGGCTTGGATTTTCTTCACGGAAACAATTTTTTTCACCCAAAACAGCTGAAATACATAGCCAGGGGGCTGAGGGAGCCTTAGAACAGCCCCCTTCAGCCTATTTATAGGAAAAAGGGGGAGGAGGTTGCCGCCCAGCTCGCCCAGGCGACCTTAGCTCGCCCAGGCGGAAGCAACCCAGCTCCAAAAAACGTTCTGGAAGGCCCAATTCAAAATTTCGAAATTGCTATTTGCACCCCCCCAATTTTGATAAGTTCACCCCCCCTCTTTCGTAATTTACGGAAAAGTTACGGAAGCCTTACGGAAGCATATAGGACTTGATTTTCTTCTTTTTTTCTCTTCCGTCTCACCCGTATTAAGTTAATTATGCTTATTTAGAGTTATGGGAATTTTACGGAAGCATTACGGGTGTCCCGGAAGCCCCGGAATCCCATTTTTCAACAAAACGGGGGGTGTGGTGGCCATCTAGCTCGCCCAGGCGAGCTCAGCTCGCCCAGGCGAGCTAGGTTACTTCAATCTTAAGCAAGAAATTGCCCAGAAACCTCTAGAAGGGCCCAGATTCGAAAATTACTGTTTGCACCCCCCATTTTACTAAATACACCCCCCTTTGGCTTTTTTTTTGTGATTCTTTTTTCGTAAAGTTACGGAAACTTACGAATTTCGTAATGATACTTGTTTTCTTTCCGTAATGTTACGGAACCTTGCGGATTACATAATCATCCCCTTTTTGACTTACGGAATGTTACGGAATCTCACTTAATTATGCAACGATGCTTCCATTTGATTTCCGGTGTGTCACGGAAACTTACGGATTGTGCATCAATATTTTTTGGTTTTCCGGCATGTCCTGGAATTTCACAAATTGCCTAATGATGGATGCCAAGCACCTCACAAGGACCAAAGAAAGGTCGCATGTCATCAAGCAAAGGTCCCCGGACGAAATTAGGGTATGACAGCACCCTTTTGTCATCCAGAGGCGGCGGGCCCGATGACAAGCAGAGACCAAGTTTGGTCATTCTGCACCCTTGTATCATCCAGAGGCGGCGGGCCCGATGATACGCGGAGATACCTTATGGTTATTCGCACCCTTTTGTCATCCAGAGGCGGCGGGCCCGATGACAAGCAGAGACCAAGTTTGGTCATTCTGCACCCTTGTATCATCCAGAGGCGACGGGCCCGATGATACGCGGAGATACCTTATGGTTATTCGCACCCTTTTGTCATCCAGAGGCGGCGGGCCCGATGACAAGCAGAGACCAAGTTTGGTCATTCTGCACCCTTGTATCATCCAGAGGCGGCGGGCCCGATGACAAGAAGAGACCAAGTTTGGTCATTCTGCACCCTTGTATCATCCAGAGGCGGCGGGCCCGATGATACGCGGAGATACCTTACGGTTATCCGCACCCTTTTGTCATCCAGAGGCGGCGGGCCCGATGACAAGCAGAGACCAAGTTTGGTCATTCTGCACCCTTGTATCATCCAGAGGCGGCGGGCCCGATGATACGCGGAGATACCTTACGGTTATCCGCACCCTTTTGTCATCCAGAGGCGGCGGGCCCGATGACAAGCAGAGACCAAGTTTGGTCATTCTGCACCCTTGTATCATCCAGAGGCGGCGGGCCCGATGATACGCGGAGATACCTTACGGTTATTCGCACCCTTTTGTCATCCAGAGGCGGCGGGCCCGATGACAAGCAGAGACCAAGTTTGGTCATTCTGCACCCTTGTATCGTCCAGAGGCGGCGGGCCCGATGATACGCGGAGATACCTTATGGTTATTCGCACCCTTTTGTCATCCAGAGGCGGCGGGCCCGATGACAAGCAGAGACCAAGTTTGGTCATTCTGCACCCTTGTATCATCCAGAGGCGGCGGGCCCGATGATACGCGGAGATACCTTACGGTTATTCGCACCCTTTTGTCATCCAGAGGCGGCGGGCCCGATGACAAGCAGAGACCAAGTTTGGTCATTCTGCACCCTTGTATCATCCAGAGGCGGCGGGCCCGATGATACGCGGAAATACCCGAGTGGTTATCCGTATAAACATTCTTTTGCTATCTGTAAGACAGAACGCTTGATAGCATGCAGAGACTGACATAGTCTTCTGCACCTTTTGTTCCTCCGGGAACAACAAGTCATTTACATGCGGAAATTTCATGGTCGCCCGCGACTCTCGTCAACCGAGAGGAGCCAAATTAGTGTCATACACTAATTTTCGGGGACCTTTGCTTGATGACATGCGACCATTCTTTGGTCCTTGTGAGATGCTTGGCATCCATCATTAGGCAATTTGTGAAATTCTAGGAACGACAAGTCATGGTCACCCGCGACTCTCGTCAACCGAGAGGAGCGAAATTAGTGCCATACACTGATTTTCGGGGACCTTTGCTTGATGACATGCGACCATTCTTTGGTCCTTGTGAGGTGCTTGGCACCCATCATTAGGCAATTTGTGAAATTTTGGGAACAACAAGTCATTTGCATGTGGAGATTTTATGGTCACCTGCGACTCTCGTCAAATCGAGAGGAACGAAATTAGTGTCTTATCTTTACTTTCCTTTTATCTCCAATAAAAGACAAGTAAAGAGGGGCAACTGTCATACCCTAATTTCGTCCGGGGACCTTTGCTCGATGACGTGCGACCATTCTTTGGTCCTCGTGAGGTGCTTGGCACCCATCATTAGGCAATTTGTGAAATTCCAGGACATGCCGAAAAACCAAAAAAATATTGATGCACAATCCGTAAGTTTCCGTGACACACCGGAAATCAAATGGAAGCATCGTTGCATAATTAAGTGAGGTTCCGTAACATTCCGTAAGTCAAAAGGGGGATGATTATGTAATCCGCAAGGTTCCGTAACATTACGGAAAGAAAACAAGTATCGTTACGAAATTCGTAAGTTTCCGTAACTTTACGAAAAAAGAATCACCAAAAAATAGCAGAGGGGGTGTACTTAGTAAAAATGGGGGTGCAAATAGCACCCAGGCCCACTTGGGCCCTCCGGAATATTCCTCCAGAAGGCGGTTGCTTCTGGAGGAAGCAACCCTGCTCGCCTGGGCGAGCTGAGCTCGCCTGGGCGAGCTGGGCGGCAACCACCTCCCCTATTTTGCTATAAATAGGGGAGGAAGGCAAGAAGGAAGGGGTTCAGCCCCTTTGGCACTTCTCTCTCTTTCGAATTTGCTTGGAAAAATCATTTCCGTGAAGAAAATCTAAGCCGAGGCGCTTCCGAAACGTTTCCGTAACGTTTTCCGTGAAGAATTTCGCAAAGGTTTCAACCGTTCTTCGACGTTCTTCATTCGTTCTTCATCGTTCTTCGATCTTCAACGGGTAAGTACCTCGAACCAAGCTTTTCGATTCATTCTATGTACCCGTAGTGGTCCACATTGTGTTTCGTGCATTTTTATTCTCGTTTTGTTTACTTTTTATACCCCCTGTTGACGTGCTTAAGCCATTTTACTTAAGTCATTTCTCGCTTAACTTAAAAATAAAATAAATTTCCACCGAACGTTTGAATTGTATTATCCATTAACTTCGGTTAAAATAAATTCCGACCGTTCGGTCGTGCCGTAACCACGTTGGAAATCAAAAAGAGGTAAAAAAATAATAATCAAAAAGACATCTTTTAGTAAAATAAAGCGGAAAATCAATCGGATGTTTTCTCTTTGGGATTTCTCATTCTTAATCGAATTGATTAATAACTAAAGTGAAACTAAGGCTAAAATCAACTCGCCTAGTCAAGCTCGTCCACAAAAATAGGCTTTTGAAGTTTGTCATTTCAATTTCTCACTAAGTAAAATGGATCATTTTTAAGGTCCAACGCCTTAAAATGATCACCACTTAAGTAAAAAAGAATCACTTGATAAGAAAGAACTACGTAGGTCTGATTTCCTCATCGCAAATTGAGGAATACGTAGGAGCAAAGGGAAACACCCTTGTCGACCACAAAAAGAAAAAAATATAAAAAGGATATAAAGGATATAAGGACATAAAAGGGAACATAAAAATCAAAGTCATGTTTGCACATTCGATTAAAGGCTGCCGTCCCTTGGGACGGACGCGTGGGGTGCTAATACCTTCCCCGTGCGTAAATACAACTCCCGAACCTTTTCACTTAAAAGTTCGTAGATCGCGTCTTTTCCGGTTTTTCCGACGTTTTCCTCAAATAAACGTTGGTGGCGACTCCGCGCGTATTCCTTTCGTGGAACACGCATCCCGTGAGTCACGCGTCGCCCTCCCGCCGAAGGGTAGGTTGCGACACTAACCCTTCCAAGAATGGACTCAGGAAGGTTCCTAAGTTAGTATACCAGGCGACAGTTGTCCTAGTAAGACTTTCTTGGGAAAAATGTATCAGCAGCTTCTCATTTTTTGCGTATGCCCCCATCTTCCGACAATACATCTTTAGATGGTTCTTGGAGCAAGTAGTCCCCTTGTACTTGTCAAAGTCCGGCACCTTGAACTTGGGAATGACCATGTTCGGGTACTAGGAACAACTCTTCTAGGTTTGCAAAGGAACAATCTTCGCCTCCTTCAATGTCCTTGAGCCTTTCTCTATATGATCTAACTTTCCCTTTTCAGCCATAGCAGGAGGGGCTCTTCCCACCGCAAAATGCAAGGGTTGTGACTATGGACGAAACTGAGGGCCCTTCAAAATGTTTGGCATGGGTATACCACCAACTGCTTACCCTTCAGTGGCATATCCGAGGCAAGGCTCAAAGTCCGCTAGATTATGGTGGGGCATTTCATGTGTCTCCCCCACGGTTTAAGAGACATGTGCATGATGAGGTTGTCGGCTTTCAATGAGCAAGGGAGTGGAGTTATTGACATCCTCATTGGGAGTGTACGCCACATTGGTTGGTGTATAGTTGGGAGGCAGGCCATGTGGTGGGAAGGCGTGCTCGTTTTGAATTTGCACATCATGGGGCCATTCGTACTTCCCAAATCTTTGCCTACCATAGCTAAGGTTGGATGATTCATTTGGTTGAGGCCAGATGAGGCATCGGGTTTACCTTAGCAACAGCCCTGGTAGTGGCAACTACAACCGCATTGGCTTCCATTATCTTATTCGAGCTCATCATGGCCTCCATCATTGTGGCCATTTGCTCTTTCATGGCCTCCATGTCGGCCTTCATCTGCTCTTGCGCCTCCTCTATTTTACCCATTACTCTAGCTCTAGCACGGGTTCAGTAATGGCACCGTAAAACATGTTCTTTTCTTTTTTTATAACAATGATTAAGTTCGTTTTTCTTTTTTCAAGGAAAGAATGTAATGAACAATGCAACCAATGAAAAACATGGATGTATGTGAATGATGCACAGTTGCAGTATTGCGAATTTTTACGCAGGACATGGGGTTGAATCAATTTAGATTTTTCAACATGGTTCATGACATCTTGGTCAAGGTGAAACTAGAAGTAACAAGGACATCAATAGTCCTAAATGTGTTTGGCAGTAGATGAAGCAACGATGTAACCCGATCCATCTTTTGCCCTAGTTTTTGCAAGATGGTTACTTCCATACTTCAACTTGACTTGATGAACCTTTTTCGTAAAAACATGAGTTTAGTTCAACCCTATAATCCAAGGAATGGCAATTCTGATCGCCAATACTTCAACAACCTTTCATAGGGATGAATGACTCGGGAATACGTATGCTATGCATGGAAAATGTAATTATGAGATTTGAGATGCCCGAAGAAACATCATTTCCTAGTTAACCATGCATTAGGTACCATGTTCACTCATTTTGTTTTTAAGTGAAACGGGTTTATGATCCCAACAAGGTTGGCTCATGGTACTTAACACATGCAACTAAGAATGTAGTGTGAATTTTCACGCTTCCCCCCCCCCCCCTTTTTGTGGAGGAAAATGCAAGGATCATGCATGAGCGAACATGAAAACAAATGGTATGCAATTTGTAGATCTAAAAGTTTGTTTAATGTGAGGCTGGAATATGATAACGGAAAAATGTAGGAACGATATTATGATGCCATGAAGAGAAGCTTATGCGATGCATGATATGAATGCATTTATGGACACGAGAGCCCGGAAAATTATCTCTTCTTACTTGCACATTTGGGGGTGCAGTGCCCCATGTGTACAGTTAAGAAGGTGATATGGACCTTCCGGCTTCCCGTGACAAAGGACGAGACCTACATACAATGCTTGCTAGAGATAAAATGCGGGAGTGATTTGATTCGCACTGACTTTTGTTGTAAAAACATGGGATAAACTCATTTTATTCAAAAAGTTTATAACTAGTCAAGATCTGAGCGACAAATACAAGTTCCCTAGCGGTTTCTAATTATATGGGCCATTAGATCTATCATATGCTGACAATAGCTGAGAAGTCCGTGGATCTCCTCGGGGGCAGAGTAGGTGTCCGCCAATGCTTTGGCCTTGGCTAGCAATCGGGGAAGTTCTTGACTCTCGTTCAAGCTAAGAGCGAATCGGTCCATCCACAGCGTTGCCTCTTGATGTAGCGAGTCGATCACCCTTCCTCTAGCCTTCTTTTCCGCGTACACTCAGGCATACTCGTCCGCCACTCTATGCTCGTGGGCCGTGGCTAGATTTAGTTCTTCTTGGTACCTGCTGATGATGGCTAGCATGTTGGTCTCTGTTTCGCATAATCGCTGAGACAAGTTTCTTTTGGACCTTGATCAAACCTTCAATTCATCATTCAAGATCAAACTGTCTACTTGTGATTGTTCCCTTTCCTCTCTCTGGAGCTTAAGTTCGTTGTTGCTGTCCCACAGAGCCCCTCGGAACTTGTTCCGGCTGTGTTCTTCCCTACAAGCCCTCTTGGTTTCTCATTCCAAGGCTTTGGTGGTGGCCACATTTACATCTCTCAGTTCGGTATTCTCCTTTTAGATTTTTAGAGCCGCTGATTTGAACCTTTCTTTAACTATTTGGGCTTGCTCGAGTTCCGCCCTAAGGGCCTGCACCTCTTCGTCTTCCTCCGGTGCCTCAACTTCCTCTCTTTTAGCGGTTGTCAAACTTGGAAGCCAATCCAAACCTTGCACGTGGGCTTTTAACCACTTACGATAGCCGCCGATGGGCCCATTGTTACTGCCCCTGAGTTCCTTGTCCTTCTTTTGCAACACCTCCCATGCCTTGCAGACCTTCTGAAGTGTCTCCACGTTGGTCTTATTGAAGCCTCGTGAAATGATAGGTGCAAGCTCATCCTCTAATGGCGCCCCTCTCATAGGGTAGCCAAGTTGTCTTATAGTAAGAACGAGATTGTAGCTGATGCAACCCCTCGTCCCCATCAAGGGAACATTTGGAAATCCTCCGCATGAAATAAGAACCCTGGTTCTCCCTTCCTTCCATCAAGGGAACCAGTTGACAGATGCTCCTTCTTTGCTTGCTAAGAGTTGGTCCCAATTTGCCCTTCCTTTCTCTGTGCATGAACGGTGGCTTTCTAGCGGGCAAGCATGCCTCACCTCTTGGCGAAAAAGGTGCAAAACCAACCATACATAAAGAGTTGGAGTACAGCAAACAATTCTGGTACTGCTCTTCTCACATCTTAGGTCATAGGTGTCATATAGAAAAGCGTCGATCGCTGCTAGGTCCACCATCCCATCCACATTCGGAAAGAGGACTCCTCCGAAGATCAACAGTGAGAGAATGCCTATGAATGAGGCCCATTCGCCTTTACCTGCCAAGATTCTTGCCTTTGCCTCCAAATATTTTCTCGGTATTCCAACCACCCCATTTTCGACTTGCATTCTGTGGTCTAATTCCTGCGCTGAGATTTAGACTATCTTGGAAATTCTAGCTAATGAGGGATAGAACCCTGAGAAGAGGTATGGTTTCCTTCCCCCTAGAGGACATCCTAGTATCTCTTCAAATTCTTCCACCATGGGTGACAGCTGGAAGTCCCCAAAGGTAAAGCACCTCAACGGCTGATCATAATAATGGGTGAGGGAGGCAATGGCCTCTGTGGAGACTTCTACCATGGCTAGGTCCCAAATTTTACCGTAAGCTTTATGAAAAGCTTGCTGCTGGAGCTGACCCATCAACTGCCCTAGCTCTTTTAAACTGGTGATTCCTAGGCTCTTGACCTTGACTTGATACAACCTCTTTTTAAGCGAAGGCGTTTGACTCGATCCCATGTTTTACTAAAGTGAACAAAAATCGGTGCGAATCAAAACTCCGACATCTATCATGGGTGGAATCGATGAATGCATGAAGAAATGCATATGACACAGATGCAATTTATGAATACGGGAGCTCGAGAAATCGTCTCCTTCTTAGATACAACATCTTGGGGTAGCAAAGTGCCCGACGTATGTATTTAAGAAGGTGACACGGACCCTCCGTTGGTTTGCCAAAGAGAGGGGATCAAAACAGAATCCGTGCGTGATGCATATGCGAAAGGCGCAACACGGGAATGTACATAGTGTGACAATATTCACAAAATATAAGCAAAAGGGTACATGACACTTATGCATGGCAATGTGAAAAAATGGCACGCAACGTGTCCGCTTCGTGCCCCTATTCAAGGGACCTATATGGGAGAGAGCTAAAACGGTTTTTAGTGATAATCCCCAAGGTGGTCATATCTCTCTTGATGGTCTCTAGAGGTATCATCCCCTTCGAAGAACATATTGCAGCAGTAGGGACTACTAGCAACAATATGTTATCAAAGAGAAAAACTCTAGATGAAGGTTCACTGTAATCAAGCAAGTCGGAGACCTAGCATGATCACAAATTCACCTCCACTCCTTATGTTCCCACGAGCCCGGGTGTAGGGCCATTTTTCAACTCACTGTGTGTGCAAATAGTTTTTGGTGTTTGTGTGCATCAAATGAATAAATATTTACCTCATGCATACATTTCAAAACGCACTAAAAGCATCAAAGAGTTATATACACAAGAAGATAAGAAAAAATAAAGGGAAACCAACAAAGGAGAAAGTCATGATAAAACATCGCACAAGATTAAATGGCCTAACTCTCTAAAAAATAGTCCCCAGTGGAGTCGCCAACTGTCGCAACCTACCCTTCGACGGGAGGGCGACGCGTGACTTGCGGGTGCGTGTCCCAAGAAAGGAATACGCACGGAGTCGCCACCAACGTTTATTTGAGGAAAACGTCGGATAAACCGGAAAAGACGTAATCTACGAACTGTAAGTGAAAGGTTCGGGAGTTGTATTTACGCACGGGGAAGGTATTAGCACCCCACACGTCCGTCACAAGAGACGACAGCCTTTATCAAATGTACAAATATGACTTCAATTTATGTTATCTTCCCATTTTACGTTCTTATGTCATTTTTATGCCTTTTTATATTTTTATCTTTTTGTGGTCGACAAGGGTGTTTCCCTTTGCTCCTACGTATTCCTCAATTGTGATGAGAAAATCAGACCTACGTAGTTCTTTTGTGAACAAAGGGTTTTGGTTAAGTTGTTTTTATCCTTTTTTTGAAAGATAGATTTTTATTGAACAAAGGTCATTTAAGGCATTGGACCATTAAACAATCTTTTGATTTTGAAAGGAGAGAAACATTAAGGCGTTAGACCATTAACGATCTCTTGGGGTGGTCGACAAAAGCGGGGCTTTTGCTCCTACGTATCCTCAATTGCGATGAGGAAATCAGACCTACGTAGTTCTTGCAAAAGGGGGAATCAAGAGATTCTTTTTACTTGGAAGGTGGTCCTTTTAAGGCGTTGGACCTTAAAATGATCCATTTTTACTTGGTGAGAAAAACTGAGGTATCAAACCTTAAAATTCTTTTTAGTGATTTTTTGTGGATGAGCTTGACTTTGTGAGTTGATTTTAGCCTTAGTTTCACTTTAATTATTAGTCAATTCAATTAAGAAAGAGAAATCCCAAAGAGAAACGTCCGATTGATTTTTTTGGTTTATTTTACCAAAAGATATGTTTTGATTATTATATTATTATTTTACCTCTTTTTGGTTTCCAACGTGGTTACGACATGACCGAACGGTCGGATTTCATTTTAAAAGAAATTAACGGATGTTACAATTCAAATGATCGGTGGAAATTTATTTTATTTTTTTTATTAGGCGAGAAAATGACTTAAGTAAAAATGACTAAAGCACGTCAAAAGGGGGTACGTGAAGTAAATGGAATGAAAATAAAAGCACGTGAAAGCAAATGGGACCACTAAGGGTACATTGAATGAATTGAAAAGTTTGATTTTGGGAACTTACAGGTTGAAGACCGAAGAACGACGAAGAACGTCGAAGAACGGTTGAAAATCTTCGCGAAATCACCCACAGAAACATTACGGAAGCGCCTCGGCTTGGATTTTCTTCACGGAACCAATTTTTTCACTTGTTTCAAGTGATTCTCGAATTACCAGGAGGGCTAAACAAAATTTCCTTTCACTTCTCCCCTCCCCCTATTTATAGGAAAATGGGGGAGATGCTTGCCACCCAGCTCGCCCAGGCGAGCTAGGTTGCTTCCTCCAGAAGCAACCGCCTTCTGGAGGAATTTTCTGGAAGGCCCAAGTGGGTCTGGTTACTATTTGCACCCCTATTTTTACTAAATACACCCCCTTGCTCTTTTATGGTGATTCTTTTTCTGTAACGTTACGAAACTTTACGAATTTTGTAACGATGCTTGTTTTCTTTCCATAATGTTACGAAACCTTACGGATTATGTAATCAAACCCTTTTTGGTTTCTGGGAGGTCACGAAACTTTACAGATTGCGCCCTAACACTTCCTTTTAATTTCCGGCATGTCACGGAATTTCACGGATTGTGCTACAATGCTTTCTCTTGACTTCCGGCATGTCACGGAACTTCATGAATTGCCTAACGATGGGTGACAAGTACCTCGAAGTAGTCAAACGAGGGTCGTATCCCAACAACGGATGGTCCCCAGACGAAATTAGGGTATGACAGTATGTCATAGGCCGAATCTTTTAAGAATTTGGAAAGGACCGATAATTAGAGGTGCGAATTTTCGGGATTTCAATGCTCGACCAACCCCAGTCCACGGAGTGACTCTCAAGAATTCATGACCACCAACCTTGAATTCTAGGTCTTTTCTCCTCTTATCCTGATAACTTTTCTGCCTACTCTGAGCAATCCTCATCCTTTCTTGGATCAACTTTACCTTCTTGGTGGTTTGTTGTACCACTTCGGGTCCTAAGGTAAGGTCTTCTCCAGGCTCTAGCCAACATAGGGGTGTCCTACACCTTCTACCATACAAAGCTTCATAGGGTGCCATGCCAACCGTAGAGTGAAAACTATTTTATAAGTGAACTTTATCAACAGAAGAAAACTCTCCCAACCCCCCTTTTACTCTAAGACACATGCCCTCAGAAGGTCCTCCAGCGAATGAATGGTTCGTTCAGTTTGGCCATCAGTCTGAGGATGGTAGGCTGAACTTATTCTAAGCTTAGTTCCCGACGCTCTGTTTAGGCTCTCCCAAAATATAGAGGTAAACCTAGGATCTCTATCAAACACTATGCTAGATGGCACACCATGTAATCTGACAATCTCACTGATATACAGAGAGGTCAACTTCCACAAGGAAAATCTGATATTACTGGGAATAAAGTGAGCAGACTTGGTCAGTTTGTCAACAATAACCCAGATAGAATCAAAACCTTTGGGGGTTCTAGGTAGTCCTACAACAAAATGTTGGATCGAGTGGCCTCAGAATAATTAAGAAGGGGGGGGGGGGGTTGAATTAATTATTCCTAAACCTTTACTAATTAAAAAATGACTCTTCTAAGGCTTTTACTATGTTGTTAAGAGAATAAGGAGTAGAAGAGAAACTTAACCAAAAGTAAAAGTGGAAATTAAAAGAGTAGGGAAGAAGGAGACAAACACACAAGAGTTTTTATACTGGTGCAACAACCCGTGCCTACATCCAATCCCCAAGCGACATGCGGTCCTTGAGATTTCTTTCAACCTTGTAAAAATCCTTTTACAAGCAAAGATCCACAAGGGATGTCCCCTCCCTTGTTCTCTTTGAAACCCTAGTGGATGTACCCTCCACTAGAACTAATCCACAAGAGATGTGCCCTCTCTTGTCCTCAATCAAACCCAAGTAGATGTACCCTCTACTTGTACCACAAAGGATGTACCCTCCAATGTGTTAAGACAAAGATCTCAGGCGGTTAAACCTTTGATACTTTGTGAATGGGGATACAAAAGAATTCTCAGGCGGTTAGTCCTTTGAAATCTTTTGTATAAGGGAAAGGGAAGAATCAAAAGAATTCTCAGACTGTGTCATTTTGAATTCTTTGACAAGGGAGAAGGGAGACACAAAGAATTTAGGTGGTTAGTCCTTCGTTCTTTTGGAAAAGGGAGAAGAGAGACACAAAAAGAATTCATTTAGAAGAGTTATGACTTTTAGAAAAACTTAAAACCAATTTGAAAAATTCCAAAACCATTTGAAGAGTTACATCTTTTGATTTGTTCAGAAACTAACATTGGTAAACGATTACCAAATCGGTATGATCGATTACACAAAGCCTTTTTGTGAAATAATGTGACTCTTCACAGTTGAATTTGAATTTCAACGTTCAAGCACACTGGTAATCGATTACCAAAACATTGTAATCGATTACAACTTTTTGAAATCAATTGGAACGTTGTAAATTCATTTGAAAACTTTTTCAAAATCATTTTTTGCTACTGGTAATCGATTACAATATTCTAGTAATCGATTACCAGAGAGTAAAAACTCTTTGGTAAACATTTTTTGAGAAAACATCCATGTGCTACTAAGTTTTTGAAAAAACCTTTTCATACTTATCTCATTTAAGTCTTCTCTTGATTCTTGAATATTGAGTCTTGAATCTTGATATTGATTCTTGGAAGCTTGAACCTTGAATCTTGATTCTTGATTCTTGAAGTGTTTTTTATTCAATCTTGATCATCTTGATCATCTTAAACATCTTTGAACATCTTGAACTCATTCTTTGATTATCATGAATTGACCTTTGAGCTTTTTTTCATCCCCTTTGTTATCATCAAAACATCTTTGAATCAATCTTGATTCATCATGAAGCTTTGCTTCTACACAAAATCCATTGAAATATTGTCCCACTTCCACTGGGGTATCTCCAAGGGTTGTAACTTCCCTGAAGGTCTCTGATGTTCTATCTTAGCCTTCTGGCAAAGTAAACATGCATACACAAACTCACTAACCTCTCTCTTCATGTTGGGCCACCAAAACATCACCTTCAAATCCTGATACATCTTGGTAGCACCAGAATGTATGCTTAAGTTATTCCTATGTCCTTCCTCTAGGATCATCTTCCTAAGCTCGGGCACATTGGGAACACAAATCCTATCTTTAAGTCTCAAGACTCCATCCGATCCAACATTGAAACTACTATCTCTTCCTGACACTATAGCTTCTAATTGAGTCCTTAGAAAAGGATCAGTCTTCTGGCCCTCCTTGATATCTCCTAGTAACTCACTAGTGATCCTCAAAGTTCCAAATCTCACACTATTAGGGGTAACCTCACATGCAAGGCTAAGGTCTCTAAATTGTTTTAGGAGATCCATCTCTCTAACCATCAAGGCAGATATATGTAGGGATTTCCTACTCAAGGCGTCAGCCACTACATTGGCTTTGCCGAGATGGTAGCTAAGGCCAAAATCATAATCTTTCAGAAACTTTAACCATCTCCTTTGACGCATATTCAACTCTTTCTGACTAAACAAGTACTTAAGGCTCTTATGATCACTAAACACCTCAAACTTGGAGCCGAACAGGTAATGCCTCCACATCTTAAGGGCAAAAACTACAACAGCCAACTCCAAATCATGGGTGGGATAATTCCTCTCATGAGTCTTGAGTTGTCTAGAAGCATAGGCCACTACTTGGCCATTTTGCATCAACACTCCTCCTAAACCCATCTTTGATGCATCACAATACACCTCAAAGGGTTCTCTCGGTTTAGGCAAAACTAGCACTAGAGCGGTAGTCAATTTTTCCTTAAGGGTTTGGAAATTATGCTCACATTGGGTATCCGACACAAAAGCTTGACCCTTTCGAGTCAGTTTAGTCAAAGGTAAAGCTAACTTGGAGAAACCTTCTATAAATCTCTGGTAGAATCCTGCTAAGCCCATAAAACTCCTAATCTCAAAAACAGATTTAGGACTCTCCCACTCAAGAACGGCTCCTATCTTAGAGGGATCTATAGCTATACCCCTTTGAGATATCACATGCCCTAGGAAACTAACTTTCTCTAACCAAAACTCACACTTTGACAACTTAGCATAAAGTTATCGGTCCCTAAGGGTATGCAGCACAATCCTCAAATGTTCTTCATGTTCCTTTCTAGTCTTGGAGTATACCAAAATATCATCTATGAATACTACCACAAAACTATCAACGTAAGGGTGAAAAACTCTATTCATGTAGTCCATAAACACACCTGGAGCATTAGTCACACCAAAGGGCATGACTAGATACTCATAGTGACCATAACAGGTCCTAAAAGCCATCTTCTGTATATCTTCAGACTTCACTCGAATCTGATGGTAACCTAACCTAAGGTCTATCTTGCTAAACACACAAGCTCCTACCAGTTGGTCCATAAGGTCATCTATTCTAGGAAAAGGGTACGTATTCTTAATCATCACCTTAGTCAATTGCCGGTAGTCTACACACAACCTCATGGTCTCATCTTTCTTCTTTACTAACAATAGTGGTGCTCTCCACGGAGACACATTGGGTCTCACAAGCCACTTCTCCAACAACTTCTCTAACTATTTCTTAAGCTCAGCTAACTTTATAGGAGACATCCTATAAGGGGCTATGGATATGGGTCCAACACTAGGTATCAGGTCTATGGAAAACTCTATCTCTCTCTCGGGTGGTAGACCGGATATATCCTCAGGGAACACTTCAGGAAACTCTCTGACAACAGGGAGGTCACACATGGAAACCTTTATCTCCATTTCTAGGTTAGACAAGATCATGTACACTTGAGCATCTTCTTTTAGAGATGTCACAACTTTGTTGGTAGAGTTGAACATCATATCCTTACTCACTCCATAACCATCAAACACCATAGTTTTATCAAAACAAATTAACAAGACATGGTTAGAAGATAACCAGTCCATTCCCAGAATAACATCAATTTGGCTCAAAAGGTAAACAAATCAGATCAATCACAAATGTCCTACCAAAAATTTCCACAGGACAATTCAAGCACACATTAGAAGTTAACACAGAAGCACTAGTTGGGGTCTCTACCACCAGATCTTTATTTAAAGAAGACACAAAAAGCTTAAGTTTCCCTACACACAAATAGGATATAAAAGAATGGGTTGCACCGGAATCAAATAGCACAAGTAAGGGAATCCCATTTATGAAACATTTACCTTGGATTAGATCTTTGGATTTCGAAGCTTCGGTATCGTTAAGGGTAAAGACTCTGATGTAGCTCCATGTGGAGCTTGTAGGCCTTGGATCTTCTTCATCGATGGATTCCTTTGCTTCTTGAGGTTTGATTGCAGTGGAATGAAGAAGGAGAAAGATGAATAGAGACGCCACTTCAAGTAGATGATGAGTCTAGAAGAAGCTCACCACCATAGGAAGCTATGGATAAGATGAATGGAGACGCCACTCCCAATTCAATTAAATTTATTTTCCAACACACACATCAAATATTCACTTAATGCATGTGAAATTACAAAATTATCCCTAATAGAAAAACTAGTCTAGGTGCCCTAAAATACAAGGGCTGAAAAATCCTACATTTCTGGGATACCCTGCCTACATTATGGAGCCCTAAATAAAAGGCCCAAAAATAATGAAACCTTAATCTAATATGTACAAAGATAAGTGGGCTTATACATAGCCCATGGGCCTAAAATCTGCCCTAATGCTCATGAGAACCCTAGGGTCTTCTCTTGCATCTCTGGCCCAATCTACTTGGAGTCATCTATCCAATGCCCTTGCAGGGTAGGATTGCATCATTCCCTTCCCCCTTGAAAAGGATTTGACCTCAAATCCCGAGGTTCTTGAAACTCTAGGCTTTTTTCCTCAACACCTGTAAAAAGAACAAAAACATATATATTAGTGGTCTTTGATATGTTGAAGTAAGGTAAGGTCTTAAAACCCATTTCCTGGTGTCATACCCTAATTTCATCCAGGGACCATTGTTTGTCTGCATGCGACCTTCGTTTGATCACTTCAAAATGTTTAATACCCATTATCGTGAAATCCGTAAAGTTCCAGGACATTTCGAAAAGAAAAATGCCAAAAACACAAAAGCAAGGGGTGAACTTATCAAACATGGTGGTGTGCTCAGGAAACTTCATCCAGAACATTCTAGAAGGGGGTGAACTTATCAATTATGGGGTGTACTCAGAAATCTTCCTAAAGAAGCCTCTCGGCGGCAACCACCTCCATTTTGTTTAAAAAATCGCATCTAGGCTTCCGTAATGCTTCCGTAAAATTTCTGAAAACCTTGGGTTAGCATATTTCACTTAATATTCGTGAAAGGGAAGAGAAAAAGAGAGGAAAATAAAGTCCAAAATGCTTTCGTAACTTTTCCGTAAAGTATGAAAAGGGGGTGAACTTAGTAATTGGGGTGCGCTCAGAAATCTTCCTCAAGAAGCCTCTGGGCGGCAAGCACCTCCCCATTTTGGCTATAAATAAGGGAAGGGGGCTGTGTAAATTTATCCATGACCCCTATGCTATGCATTTAAGCTATTTTAGGTGAAAAAACGTGTTTCCGTGAAGAAAATCCAAACCGAGGTGCTTCCGTAACGCTTCAGAGACGTTTTCGTGACCAAATCCGTTAAGATTTTCCATCGTTCATCATCCGTTCTTCGGTCTTCAACCTGTAAGTGTTCGAATCTGAGACTTTCAATTCATTTGTTGTTTTGTTTGCTTTAATCTTCATCTCGTTCACTTTTGATTTTCTTTTCTTCCGCTTTTAACGAGCTTTTTACCGTTTATTTAAGCCGTTATCTCGCCTAATAATTGATAAAATCAATTTATCCGATCATTTGTGTTGTAATCTCGTTTAATCACTATTAAAATAAAATCCAACCGATCGTTCACGTTGTAACTTCGGTTAAATCAAAAAAAGCAAAATAATAATAAAATAATCAAAATATCTTAAAAAATAACAAAATAATCAAAATATCATAAAAAAATAATCAAAATATCTAGAAAAAATAATAATGAAATAATCAAAAAAATCAATCGAACATTTTTTTGAAAGTTTCCTTGAATGAATTGACTAATAATCAAAGTGAAACTAAGGCTAAAATCAACTCACAAATCAAGCTTTGTCCGCAAAAGTCACTCAAAACCGTTTTAAGGTCCAACGCCTTAAAACGGTCCTCTTTGCTTTTATTGGTTAAAATGGACCATTCAAAGCATAAAATCAACACATAACTTTATCGTTTTTGCAAGAACTACGTAGGTCTGATTTCCTCATCGCAATTGAGGATACGTAGGAGCAAAAGCCTCGCTTTTGTCAACCACCCCCAAGAGATCGTTAATGGTCCAACGCCTTAACGTTTCTCTCCTTTCACCACCAAGAGATCGTTAATGGTCCAACACCTTAACGTTTCTCTCCTTTCAAAAACCAAGAGATCGTTAATGGTCCAACGCCTTAACGTTTCTCTCCTTTCAAAACCAAGAAATCGTTAATGGTCCAACGCCTTAACGTTTCTCTCCTTTCAAAAACCAAGAGATCGTTAATGGTCCAACGCCTTAACGTTTCTCTCCTTTCAAAACCAAGAAATCGTTAATGGTCCAATGCCTTAACGTTTCTCTCCTTTTCAAAAATCAAAAGATCGTTTAAAGGTCCAATGCCTTAAACGACTTTTGTTTGGTTAAAATATATCTTGCGGAAAAAGATAAAAACAACTTAACCAACGTTCAGTTCTGAAAGAACTATGTAGGTCTGATTTCCTCATTGCAATTGAGGAATACGTGCCCTTGTCGACCACAAAAAGATAAAAAATATAAAAGCCCCATAAAAAAACATAAAAACATAAAAAAGGGAAAATAAAACTAATTGAAGACATGATATTGCACATTTGGTTAAAGGCTTTCGTCCTTTGTGATGGACGCGTGGGGTGCTAATACCTTTCCCGTGCATAAAAACAACTCCCGAACCTTTCACACTTAAAATTCGTAGACCACACATTTCGATTTTTCTGACGTTTTCCTCGAATAAACGTTGGTGGCGACTCTGCACGCCTTCCTCCCTTGGAAGAGGCACCCGTGAGCCCCGCGTCACTCTCCCCCCAAAGGGTAGGTTGCGACAGTTGGCGACTCCACTGGGGACTGTTTTTAGAGAGTTAGGCCAATCAATCAGTGTGCAACATCTCATCATGACTTCTTCTTTATTTATGTTCTCCCTTCCCTTATATCTTTGGTTTTTTTTTCAATATTTGTACATAACCTTTGCTATGTTGTTGTGTTTGGTGTGTTCGTCTATCAATTACATTCATAGTTAGAAATACCATTTTTCTACACACACATGACACCTACACCTCACACACACATCGAGATATTAGACCCTATGCTCGGGTCTATGTGAGCCATAAGGAATAGAGGTGAATCTGTGGTCATGCTGGGTCTCCGACTCGCTTGATGACAGTGAAGCCTCATCTAGAGTTTTCCTCTTTTAGTGATGCGTTGTCACTGATAGTCCCTATTGCCATAATGTATTACCTAAGAGGATGATATCTCTAGAAGCCAATAAGGTTACATAAAACCACGCTTGGGAATTGTCACTAGAAGGGGACTTTTGGATCATTTCCATTAGATTCCTCAATTAGGGGCACATAGAAAACTAAATCTGTCATATTCCTTGATTGCATCATGCCTCTCTTCACGACATCATAATGAACATGTCATTCCTGCATTTGTCAGTTATCATATTCAAGCATCACATTTTTTGCATTGCATCATCATGCATATGCATTCAACATACTTTTTGTTCTACAAACTGCATACCTTTTGTTTTCATGTTCACTCATGCATGATCCTTGCATTTTCTTCTGCAAAACAAAGAAAGTCAGAATAAAGCATGAACAATGCATCATTCACATACATCCATGCTTTTCATTGGTTGCATTGCTCATTGCATTCTTTCCCTGAAAACCAAACTTTAATCATTGTTATCAAAGGGAACAATCCACTTTACGACACCCTTACCAAACGCATGCTAGAGCTGGAGTAATGGCTGAAGTAGATGTGGTGCAAGAGCGGATGAAGGCCAACGTGGAGGCCATGAAAGAACAGATGGCCACAATGATCGAGGCCATGATGAGCATGAAGAAGATAATGGAGGTCAATACGACTGCAGTTGCCACTGTCAGCGCTGTTTCTAGGGTGGACCCGATTCCCCCATCTGGCCTCAACCTAATAAATCATCCAACCTCAGATACGGGCAGCCCTCATTTTGTGCAAGTCCAGAACAAGTATGTTTTCCCGCCATATGGTTTGCCTTCGAACAATACTCCACCCAATGAGAATGTCAACTCCACTCCTATACTCATTGAGAGCCAACAACCTCAAACTGATCATGCATATGTCTCTCAACCCATGGGGAAGACACATGAAATATCCCATTGCAATCTAGGCGACTTCGAGCCTCGCCTTGAATATGCCATTGAAGGGCAAGCAGTTGACGATATATGTGACATCCTGGAATTTCTACCCGGAATTTTGCATGCAACTTATAATTAAACAAAACCAACCTATGAACCACCCTCAGGGTCTCATTCTGAGCGTTTTGATATATATATTGCCTACCTTTAAAAACGGGTCCCGACGGGTGCAGAGAAATGCGAAAAACTAGAACCAGAGAGGTGGCACGCAAACTGAGGAAGGATTTTAGCATCCAAAAAGGTCCAGTTTTTTCCCTTCTTTTATGGCTGAGTATGTGGTCAAATCAAAGGAAAAGGTGGGCCCTTTTTGCTCCAATTAAAAAAGGACATGTGGAATTGCTTTTGAAAAGAAAATGAAAAACAAAAGAAAAACCATTTTTTTAAAAAGCCAAATCTTCTCTCTATTTCTTTAGAAACTTCCAGCAGCCCTCTCTTTCTTCCTCCATGTTTCTTTCTTTCTTTTCTTCTCCACCATTGTTGTCTCTCTTCAAGCTCCAAATCCCCCTTCATTTCCACACAAAATTGCAAGGTAAAGCTGTTTTTGGAGGCTATGAGCCTACCTCTACCTCGTGGGACCTTCAATTTCAGGTAAGGGTGGACTTTTTCTCACTTGAAATCTGTGGGTGTTGGGTTCTTGAGAGCTATAATGGGTAGTTCTACTAGTTTATTGCTTTAGGGTAGTTGTTTGTGATGGAAATTGTTGTAATTATGCTAAACTTGACATGTTTGATGTAAGCAAAACTGCCCATGTTGATTTAGGGTTCAATAATGATGTTTTGAGATATATGTGTGCTTAAAATGTAGATAGAAAACTGGTAGAGAGGATGGGGAGAGTTAGCTTAGAGTTAAATGTGAGAATGGTAGTGTTGTAGGTGGAAAAGTGTGAGATTTTGAGGGTTAGAAAGCCAAATTTGGGGTTATTGGAAATTTGAGTTTAAATTGAGTTTATTCTAGTTTAGAATGTCAATTAGGACTTGTAGGAAAGCTTGGTCAGAGCAAATGAGGAAAATAAGTGGCAAATGTGAAAGAAAAGAGCCATTTATAGTGTAAATTGAGTGTTGAGAGGTCAAATTTTGAATAGGTGAAGATTTTACCTTAAAATTAGTTTGAGCAAGTCTAATTCAATGTTATAGACTTGATGAAGATGAGAGTTTACCCCAAAATCACCTAATTTTCATTTTCACCTTTCAAACCTTGAAAATTCACTAAATTTGGTGGGTTTTGGATACCTATGTTTTGCTTTACCTTGGTTTGAAGCTTGTTTTTGACTTGAACATGATTTATACATGGTTTAGGACTTGTAGGATCCAATTTGAGTGGAATTGGATGCATGTAAGCTAGATTTCGAAAATCTGCAAAATTCTACATAAAAGCTGCCCAATTATGCAGCAAATCTGCCAATTATGCAGAAAAAAATGGTTGTGCAGTGCTAAATCCTGCTGTCACGGGAAAGGTAGTATATCTCGTTTTATAGACATTCTTAGGCAGATCCCAACGGTCAAAACTTACATTTCTGTATTAGAAACCCTCAGTTAAATTTTCAAGGCAATCCAATGGTTAATGAATCGGAACAAAGAGGATGTTAGTGAGGTATGTGGGTAGGAAAAACTCTGTGGAATTCGAATGAATCTTGTGTAAAGATTTCTGCCTCTACTCTGTTTTTTTTAAGGTAGTTTCATGACAAATGGAATTGAATTTTTTTGATATTGTGAAAGCTTGGAGGGGTTGATGGGGACCCGGTGCTGATAGGAATGAGGAGAAGGGCTACGTACGTGTGCATGAGCTCAATTTAAAGGTGGGCAACTGGGGATGGTGTACTTATGCCTGAGCTTGTGGAAATGGGATATTTGTTTCGCGCCATCACCCGATCGCCACCTAGTACCACATATGACGGGTGCCCCATAATCCAATAAGCCATGTGTGAGAAAGCGTGGAAGAGTCAGTCTTCCAACTTTTATTAGTTGACCACATAGTGGTACCTGAAGATATGTCGCGGGGGTCAGGAGACCTTGGGGACGTCAGGTGGGGTGCTATTGCCCAAAACCAAGCTTGACCAATCCCGACCCACCCCGGGCATAGTCAGCCAGTGAGAACCTGTGACGTACCTAAGCAGGCGAGCTCCAGGCAGTCAACCAATAAAGGAACAAAAGTCCACGAAGCAAGGAGGCTTTTGTGGCAACTGGCCAGCTATCTATCTTGGGTTGTTATCTGAAAAATTCCCTCTGGTAATCAATTACCATTCGTGTGTAATCGATTACAGGGTTTAAAAATTGAAACAAGACGTTCAGTAGCTTCTGGTAATCGATTACCAATTGTGTGTAATCGACTACACAGTATTATATGCTACTGGTAATCGATTACCAATTGTGTGTAATCGATTACATAGTGTTATATGTGATGTGCCATCATTTTCTTCTATTTTCTAAACCCTTTTTGCACCATTTTAATTATTGATTGGTCTTAATTGTCAATTAATTAGGCAGTTTTATTATTTGGGCTCATTTAGCTAATTTGATGTTTTTAATCTAATTTCAGGAATTAATGAAACATTGGGCTTAATCCGGATTTTAGTTGTGGACTTGAAGAGGGCAAATAAAGCAGCGCTTACCTTAGTTAATTTCTAATTAGGAAATTTCGCAATTTTATTTTATGTTGTTCAGTGTTTATTTCGTTTTGGGCCAGAGTATTGTAATAGGGCCCAGTGACTTTGAGTGACTCTTTTTAAATAGCTGCCTTGGGATTCGTGCAAGGCATTCTATTCTGCTATTTTCATTATTCACAGCTTTGGTTTTAGGTTTTCACGTTTTTCTGTTCCCTTGTTACAATTTTCGTTCTTAATGCAAATTTTCGTTTTCTGCTTCTAATAACGAGTTCATTCGTGCTTCTTCTTCTACTTTCATTTACGTTTCTGTTCATTTACGTTTCTGTTTATTTACGTTTCTGTTCATTTATGTTTCTATTTCATGTTTGATTTGCGTTTTCTGTTTGAATCCATGGAAGGCTAGATTTTCTGGTGTTGTTTCCTTTTGATGACGAAGCCCAACACTCTTTGAGGTTTCGCTTGTAATGTGGGTTCCTGGCAGTTTTCCCTTCACCAGTTATCCCAATTTCGTGAATATTAATCAGTGCACGCTTCGTGTTCGATTAATTGCCTCTGAGCCTAACTTGCATTCATGCTTAATGGACGAAGGGCTAACTGGTGTATGTGGTGCCTAATCACGTATTGAAAACCCTAAGTTGATTTTCGCTTAGTAAATTGAAACAGGGTTGGATTAAGTGGTTGACTGTTAGGGACGAATTTTCCATAACCCAGGATAAGAGAATGGCTTCTGAATCAGAGGAAACAACCCGTTTTTAATATTAGTATTTTCGTATTCCAGTTTACTTGTTCTGCTCTTTAATTACCAAACAACCAAACCCCCCCCCCCCCTAATCGTTACTGTTACTGCAAGTATATTATGAACATTTGGTTTGTCACTGCTCGTTGGGAAACGACCTAGGATCACTTCCTAGTTACTGCATTTTCATGTTTATTTGATTCGGGTACGGCCTCGATCAATATGCTACTGGTAATCGATTACCATTTATGTGTAACCGATTACACAGTGTCACTTTTAGGTTCCAATGTGCAAAGGCTGTTGTAATTCGTTTTTGGGCACTAGTAATCGATTACATACTTTGGTAATCGATTACCAAAGAGGAAATCTCTTGAAAAAGATATTTTGACTATGCGTAGCCGTTGTGGGACGCATTCTATTGTTACCCGTGTAGTTAGATTTCTTGTGAAAGAGTCTACCCTCTTTCTTTTATCTCTTGTAGATCGCGATGGCAGCGCAGTTGATCCATGATCGCGTTGTGATGGAATGCCTAGAGGGTGTTTGGGAGACCCTCGAAGGCAATGAGAGGTGCCGATTCCGTGGCACAATTCGACTCACAATTCAATTTCGTGGCTCAACAGCCTGTGGAGTGGATACTACCTACACCTACTCCATATCGACTAGTTGAGCAGGTTCAAGTGATAGAGGTGTCATCCTCCGAAGAGGATCTTGAAGAGGACCCAGAGGAGTTACCTCCTGAACCTGCTATGGATGCCCCTGACTTACCAGAGGATGATGAGGACCCACTCCCTGATGTTTATTCTCCAGAGGATATTATGTCAGCATCTGAGGCAGACTCTACAGAGGAGAGTGGCCCTGGAGGGACAGCGAATAATGACGATTCTTCATCATAGCAGACAACTCCTTAGATCAGGCGTACATACTTTTTGTGGGTGGGTGTATCTAGTTCAGACTGCTAGGTTTACTCTTTTGATTTTTGGGTGGGTAGACCTCTTGTATAGAAATTTTGATGATTGTATATATTGTGGCTGAAGCCACCACAGTTGTTACCTTTGCTCTGGATGTCACTGTGCTATTTTGCAAACTCCCATATTTTGGACAGTTTTTGATGATGAAAACAATTATGTTTTATCTTGTTATTTGAAAAAGAAATGTTAACGAACTTTATTTGAAAAGAGTTTACCGACCACACCTTATTATTCTCACATGACGACCTAAAATGATGGCTGGTATTTTTCTAGAAAGAGAAAAATTGTTTGGAGGTTATGAGTGATCAGAAAGAAATGAATCCGAATAGAGTTGTGAACTGGCCATTCAAGACTCTATAGTGATAATTTTCCTTCTGAAATTAATTACCGTGAAATGAATAACAGTGCGAAAAAAAAGAGAAATTTTTTTTCCCATGGTTTCTGCTATTTAATTTATTACTATTAAACCAGTCATTATTTAGGGATGCCACAATTGGTGGTATCAGAGCAAAAGTTGCATTCTAGTGAACCTGTCCATGGTCTTACTATGTGAATGCTGTGTATCTCTGAAACTTGGAAGTAGGTTACGGGGAGTGACGTTAAGTCACAAATTGTGTGTAATTCTACCTTCTTGTCTTAAGCAGGAAAGTGAAATTGATTTAGTAAAATTGTTGTGTGTGTGTGTGTATATATATATATATATATATAGAGAGAGAGAGAGAGAGATATTGTTATAACTGTCATAGCCTATATGGTACACTCTCTCAGTAGAATTTCTTGGATACTAATAGCTTCCCTATAGGTTTGGTATGGCAGGACGTGGTAGGGATCATAACCATGATGTCCTCGACTGCATCACAGCTATGCTGGAAACTCTAGTGCAGGAACGTGATGTGGAGCCGACAGAGTATCGGGGACTCATGGCTTTCCGTAAGAACCACCCGCCGAAGTTCAGTGGGGACTATGATCAGAGGGTGCTAGGTTGTGGTTAGCTGAGACTGAGAAGATTTTTGAGGCGATGGGTTGTCTCGAGTAGCATAAGGTCCCTTATGCGACATTCATGCTCCAGGGAGAAGCCGAGAACTGGTGGACGTTCGTGAAACCTACTTTAGCAGCACCTGGAGGCGTGATTCCTTGGAATGCCTTCAAGGAAAAATTCCTAGATAACTATTTTCCATGAGATCTCAGAAAGCGAAAGGCGAGGGAATTTCTGGATTTAAAGCAGGGAAACATGTCCGTTGGAGAATACACGGCCAAATTCAATGAACTTCTACAGTACTGGCCTCAATACCAAGATGCTCGGAACAAAGAGGACTTATGTGCTCAGTTTGAGAATGGGCTTCGACTAGAGATTCAACAGGCAGTTAGCTACATGCAGATTACAAATTTCAATCAACTGGTGATGAAGTGCCGAATATTTAAGGACAAGATGAAAGAGAGGCAAGCCAGAGGCTTTGGAGGACCACAAAGAAGCCACCCTTTTAGAGGAAACAATAATAAGAAGATGAAGCCATATTCCAGCAACAAGGGGAAGCAACCTATGGCTATGTCCAACATGAGCCAATCAAAGGGGACTGGGGTACAGTGCTTTCAGTGCGGAGGACCACATCTTAGGAGAAATTGCCCACAACTCCAGCAGACACAGGAAGATTGTTGCTATATTTGTGGCAAGGTAGGCCATTATGCTCGGGAGTGCAGAATGGCTGGGAGATCGACGGTAACTGCCAATTCTAACACAGTCAACCGTGGATCTACTAATCCCACGAGGAGCGGTAATGTTAGCAACAACAATAATACTAGTGGTGGAAGACCTAAGGTACCCTCCCGGGTATTTGCTATGAGTGGATCAGAAGCTGCTGCCTCCGACGATTTGATACAGGGTAAGTGTTTGATTGTTGATAAACTGCTAGATGTACTCTATGATTCGGGTGCCACGCATTCGTTCATATCTCATGCATGCGTGGAGAGGTTGGGGTTATGTACGACGGAGTTACCATATGATATCGTGGTGTCTACTCCGACTAACGAGCCTGTAACCACCTCTCGAATGTGTTTGAAGTGTCCTATAACTGTTGAGGGTCGATATTTTATGGCGGATTTGATTTGCCTACCTTTAGCTCATCTAGATGAGATCTTGGGAATGGACTGATTATCTACTAACCATATCTTTCTAAACTGCAAAGAGAAGATGCTAGTATTTGGTGGAAATGTAATTCCAAACGAACCATTGAAGGAGAATGCTGCCAGCGATGGAGTGGGGGATGTTTGAACCTACACGGTGCTGTTCTCCATGAATGTGGAGGAGGTCTCTGAAGTTAGCAGTATACCGGTGGTGTTAGAATTCCTAGAGGTCTTTCCTGATGACATTTGTGAATTACCACCTGAGAGAGAAGTGGAATTCATTATTGATTTGGTGCCTGGGGCGAATCCAGTGTCGATCGCGCCCTATAGGATGTCTCCTGTAGAACTAGCAGAGGTGAAGGCACAAGTGCAGGATCTCTTAAGTAAACAATTTGTTTGCCCAAGCGTATCACCATGGGGAGCGCCGGTCTTACTGGTTAAAAAGAAGGATGGAAGCATGAGGATGTGCGTAGACTACCGGCAGCTGAACAAAGTCACTATCTAGAACAAATATCCCCTACCGAGGATAGATGATTTGATTGATCAATTGAGGGGAGCGACGGTATTTTCGAAGATCGATTTGCGATCGGGGTATCATCAAATCCGAGTTAAGAAGGAAGATATTCCAAAGACTGCGTTTCGGACTCGGTATGGACATTATGAGCATTTAGTCATGCCATTTGGAGTGACTAATGCTCCGGCTATCTTCATGGACTATATGAACCGTATATTCCATGATTACTTAGATCAGTTCGTGGTTGTGTTCATTGATGATATCCTAGTGTATTCGAGGAATAAGAAGGAGCATTGAAAGCACTTGTGTCGCAACATGCCCTTTCGCGGGCGAGCGAGGCGAGGCTCACGGGTGCGCTTTCCAAAGGAGGAAAGATGCGCGGAGTCGCCACCAACGTTTATTTGTGGAAAACGTCGGGAAAACCGAAGGAAACCGGTCAAAATGAAAATTCTAAGTTCGGGAGTTTTATTTACGTTTGAGGAAGGTATTAGCACCTCTCACGTTTGTCTCAAAGGACAATAGCCTATCTTTTAGAATTGTGGAATTGTGTTATCTTAACTTTTATTTCTTTTTATTTTTTGAGGTCGACAAAAGCGGGGCTCTTGCTCCTACGTACCCTCCATCAAAGAGGAAATCAGACCTACGTAGTTCTTTCTTAAGAGTGAATCAAGCGATTCTTTTTACTTGAAAGGTGATCATTTTAAGGCGTTGGACCTTAAAAATGATCCATTTTACTTGGTAAGAAACTGAAATGATAAACTTTCAAAACCCTATTTTTTGTGGACGAGCTTGACTAGGCGAGTTGATTTTAACCTTAGTTTCACTTTAGTTATTAGCCAATTCAATTAAGAATGAGAAATCCCAAAGAGAAAACGTCCGATTGATTTTTTCGCTTTATTTTACTAAAAGGTATTTTTGATTATTATATTATTATTTTACCTCTTTTTTTATTTCCAACGTGGTTACAGCACGACCGAACGGTCAGAATTCATTTTAACCGAAATTAACGGATGATACAATTCAAATGATCGGTGGAAATTTATTTTATTTTTAGATTAGGCGAGAAATAACTTAAATAAATGACTGAAGCACGTCAAAAGGGGGTATAGAAAGCGAATGAAAACAAGAATAAAAATACATGAAACAAAATGTGGACCACCACGGGTACATAGAATGAATTGAAAAGCTTGGTTTGAGGTACTTACCAGTTGAAGACTGAAGAAAACGAAGAACGAACGATGAACATTGAAGAACGGTCGAGAATCTTCGCGTAATTACTCACGGAAATGTTACGGAAGCGCCTCGGCTTGGATTTTCTTCACGGAAACAATTTTCCTCAGCAATTTCGAGAGAATAAGAAGTGCCAAGAAGGCTGAACCCCTTCTCTCTTCACTCCTCCCCCGATTTATAGCAAAATAGGGGAGGAGCTTGCCACCTAGCTCGCCCAGGCGAGCAAGGTTGCTTCCTCCAGAAGCAACAGCCTTCTGGAGGAAGAATCTAGAAGGCCCAAGTGGGCCTGATTGCTATTTGTACCCCCCTTTTTACTAAATGTACCCCCCCTTTACCTTTTTTGGTAATATTTTTCGGTAACATTACAAAACTTTACGAATTTCGTAACGATACTTATTTTCCTTCCGCAAGGTTATGAATCCTTACGGATTATGTATTTACTCATTTTTAGCTTTCGAAGAAGTTACGAAAACTCACGGATTGCGAAAAAACACCTCCTTTCGATTTCCGTCACATTACGGAATTTTCACGGATCGCGTAAGCCTGCTTCCTTTTGATTTTCGGCACGTCATGGGACTCCACATATTGTGCAAAAAAGGGGGCCAAGTATCTCGAAGCGGCCAATCAAAGGTTGTATATCATCAAATAATAATCCCCGAACGAAATTAGGATATGACAGTTGCCCCTCTTTAGTTACCTCTCATCCGAGATAAGAGGAAAGCAAAGATAAGACACTGATTTCATCCGTCCTGCCCTTTCCGTGATGACGACTCTCATCTCTACTCCTTCTTTTTTTCTGCACAACACAAAACAAAATACAAACAACAACAAGAACAACGAATATAATATACATATACACATATACACATGTTTGGCGAAGGAACCGATCCGGAAAATAACAGAAAAACATATTTCCCAGTCACCAGAGGCTCCGCGCTTGATAACGGAGGACACAGGAACAGCACAAGGCAATGAATTCATGGGTCTCCGAATAAAAAGTGGAGAATGGAGAATTGGCGAACAGCGCTACGCAATAACTTCGCGGGGCTCCAGACTCGAAGGTGGAGGACACATGAACAGCGCTAGGCAATGACATTCATGGGGCTCCGAAAAAAGTGGAGAATGGAGAATTGGCGAACAGCGCTAGGCAATGAAATTCGCAGGGCTCCAGACTCGAAGGTGGAGGACACATGAACAGCGCTAGGCAATGACATTCGCGGGGCTCCAGACTCGAAGGTGGAGGACACATGAACAGCGCTAGGCAATGACATTCATGGGGCTCCGAAAAAAATTGGAGAATGGAGAGTTGGCGAACAGCGCTAGGCAATGACATTCGCGGGGCTCTAGACTCGAGGGTGGAGGACACATGAACAACGCTAGGCAATGACATTCATGGGTCTCCGAAAAAGTGGAGAATGGAGAATTGGTGAACAGTGCTAGGCAATGACATTCACGGGGCTCCAGACTCGAAGGTGGAGGACACATGAACAGCGCTAGGCAATGACATTCATGGGGCTCCGAAAAAAGTGGAGAATGGAGAATTGGCGAACAACGCTAGGCAATGACATTCGCGGGGCTCCAGACTCGAAGGTGGAGGACACATGAACAGCGCTAGGCAATGAAATTCGCGGGGCTCCAGACTCAAAGGTGGAGGACACATGAACAGCGCTAGGCAATGACATTCGCAGGGCTGCAGACTCGAAGGTGGAGGACACATGAACAACGCTATGCAATGACATTCATGGGTCTCCGAAAAAGTGGAGAATGGAGAATTGGCGAACAGTGCTAGGCAATGACATTCGCGTGGCTCCAGACTCGAAGGTGGAGGACACATGAACAGCGCTAGGCAATGACATTCATGGGTCTCCGAATAAAAGTGGAGAATGGAGAATTGGCGAACAGCGCTAGGCAATGACATTCGCGGGGCTCCAGACTCGAAGGTTGAGGACACATGAACAGCGCTAGGCAATGACATTCATGGGTCTCCGAATAAAAGTGGAGAATGGAGAATTGGCAAACAGCGCTAGGCAATGACATTCGCGGGGCTCCATACTCGAAGGTGGAGGACACATAAATAGCGCTAGACAATGACATTCATGGGTCTCCGAATAAAAGTGGAGAATGGAGAATTGGCGAACAGCGCTAGGCAATGACATTCGCGGGGCTCCAGACTCGAAGGTGGAGGACACATGAACAGCGCTAGGCAATGACATTCATGGGTCTCCGAATAAAAGTGGAGAATGGAGAATTGACAAACAGTGCTAGGCAATGACATTCGCGGGGCTCCAGACTCGAAGGTGGAGGACACATGAATAGCGCTAGACAATGACATTCATGGGTCTCCGAATAAAAGTGGAGAATGGAGAATTGGCGAACAACGCTAGGCAATGACATTCGCGGGGCTCCAGACTCGAAGGTGGAGGACACATGAACAGCGCTAGGAAATGACATTCATGGGTCTCTGAATAAAAGTGGAGAATGGAGAATTGGCGAACAGTGCTAGGCAATGAAATTCGTGGGGCTCTAGACTCGAAGGTGGAGGACCCATGAACAGCGCTAGGCAATGACATTCATGGGTCTCCGAATAAAAGTGGAGAATGGAGAATTGGCGAACAACGGTTGGCAATGACATTCGCGGGGCTCCAGGCTCGAAGGTGGAGGACGCATGAACAGCGCTAGGCAATGACATTCATGGGTCTCCGAATAAAAGTGGAGAATGGAGAATTGGCAAACAGCGCTAGGCAATGACATTCGCGGGGCTTCAAACTCGAAGGTGGAGGACAGATGAACAGCGCTAGGCAATGACATTCATGGGTCTCCGAATAAAGGTTGGCAGGACCGAACGGTCCACCGTTTTTTTCCACCTAAAAGGCAAACATGCTTTTTTTGCAAAGAAAAATAAATCATTCGCGAGAGCACCACATCTTAGAGAAACAATATACTAGTGCCAAGGGTAATCTTCCTTGTAACCGAGAATGAAGGGCAGGATGTCAACTTTTGCTTTTAAATGAACATGCAGGGGAAACATCGGGCTAAGCTGAAAATAAATCACTCATAGTGTATAAAACTCACACAGGCAAGTGTTTTATCCTATTCCCAAACCATAACTGCACTATGACTCTATTTTGCACACGACTTCCTATCGAATCAAAGATCAAACGTACGATCACGGACCAATAGGATTTTCTCGAGGGTAGTGTTTTTTGGAGAGGAAGCTGGGTGTTTCGGTCTTTTCCTCTTTGTTCATGTGGGGTGGGATATCGCCAGTCGAGAATGGCAATCTGAAAGGAAGAGACACCAAAAATGGGTTATCCTTTGCCGGCAGTCACTTACCTTGCCGAGAATTTATCTGGTCTGAAGATTTTCCATTCCCTTTCTTTCATTGACCCAAAATTATTCTGTTTTCCTCCGCTCTTTTCCATTTTCACTTCCCTTCGACCTTCGATCGAGAATCCTTCCTTTTCTTTTTTATTGTTCTTTTCTTTATTTTCATCTTTTTCTTTTTCTTTCTTTCCATTTATTCCTTTTCTTTCTTTTCACTTCTCCTTCCCCATCCCTTTCTTTGGGAAATCGGATTTTAGCATTCTATTCGCCCTCCCTTGAGGAGATTCCATTGTCCTTTGCTTCGGGGAAGGAATGAGGATTCTTGTTTATAGGCCAAGGTTCAAAAAGGTCTAAGGTTGTGTTTCAATGGGGTCTTTTATCGTGGGAACCCCAATCTTGATATCTGGGGCGAAACAAATTTGGGTGTCAAGGTGTCGATTTCGGGCCGAACTTCCATATTATTCCATAAGGCACGCATGACAATCATGATTTGAAAACAACGTGCAAAATTAGTCATGGCTACAGCCAGGTGGGCACTCAAGCATCCCGTTTATGGCATTGTGATACTACGGTTGGGAATTTACACAGACAGACCCAACGTTTCCCAGTTATGTTCTTTCATCAGTTCAATGAATTCATCCATTCTTATCTCGGTTTATTCCGGAAAATAAACTCTTAGCATCAGTCCCTTGTTTCCAGAAGATACGTTTGCTCTTTACGAATGATTTACACTTCTTAACTATAACATGTCGACCTTTGCGGTCTTTCTTTCTTTTTCCTTTTTGTTTCATTTTTATATATTCACAAAATTATACACCTATGGTCTTTTAAGAATAAAATTTTCCTTTGTATATCTACATTCTTATACATGACAAACTTTTTCTGTACACGTAATGGAACTCTTTCTCTTTACGTCACACGATCTATATACAAACCCTATTTACATTCAAAGATTTTTTTGTTTTTTCCAACGCACACCTACGGTTCATACAAAAGTTTCTTTATATACACTCGTTGTTCACACACACAAGAATTTCTCTACACGTATTTTTTATAAAAACCCTTCTATGCACATTTTCCTTTTTCTTTATATACGCAGACATTTTATTCACTACACTTCCCTCTTTTTTATCATGATTTTGGTTCATTTTATTTTTAGGACGACGTTCCTAAATGAAAAAAATTCTACGCGATTCCGGAATTTCAACAGACACTATTGACAACAACAAAACAAGTACTAACGTAACGACTCAAACGATGTGTATGTAAAAAGTCAATCAAAACGAAACAAACGTTGGTCCCTCAAGTCATAGAAATAAGATAACATACAAATGATAAATAATGGAACATACGAATTTGGGGATCCCCCGGTCATGTGGCTTCGCATGCCACCAGACCCTTGGGTCACGGTAACAAAAAGTGGGGTGGTCGACAAAAGCAGGGCTTTTGCTCCTACGTATCCTCAATTTGTGATGAGGAACTCAGACCTACGTAGTTCTTGATAACTGTGAGACTAAAAATAGTCTCAGTGTTTTCTTCACCAAAATGCGAACATACTTTAGTAAAGAGACAAAACTTCCAACTGATCAGAGCAACATATGCTTTTTGGATGAAAAACAATGTGTCTATCGGGGAAGGAGAGTATGCTGATGAAATTATCTCATGACCGTAAATGAGCTTTTGGATGTTAGCATTTTGTTTCTAAATGACCATTTAGAGGAAGCACTAGGTTCAACAAAAATAGAAGAAAATCACTCAAAGTGTATCAATCTCACATAGGTAAGTGTTTTATCCTAATTCCAAACCGTAGATATGTCATGACTTGATTTTGCAAATCATTTCCTATCAAATCAAAGATTACATGCGTGATCATGGATCAATAGGACTTATTTTGGGAATGGTTTTTAGGTGGGGAATTTGGCTTTGAGTGTTTTTGCCTTTTCCTTTTCTGTTTTTGTTTAATGCACAGGATTTTGGTTGGCAATCAAAGGGAGATGACCACTTTAGGTCGTGGTTTCCTTTCTTTTTTTGTTTATTTGGTGACAATTCTGTACTGTTCAGATATTGTCTGGTCCAAAGACTTTTCTGAATATTTCTTTTGTTTTCTTCCGATCCTTGATCGAGAATTTTTCTTTCTTTTTTTGCTTTCTCCCACTCTTTCATTGGGAATTTTCATTTTTTTTGTGTCTTCTCCCTTTCTTGGTTTGGGAATTTTCTTTTCTTTTTGTGTTTTCTTCCGAGGGCAAGGATTGACATTCTCACCCTGGGTCAAGGTTTATGGTAAGTTAGGATTCTGGCTCAAGGCTTGTAGAACGGCTGGTCACGATATATGTCTGGGTTTGGCCAGCGGTTCGGGGATGAAGGGGATGTCCCACATTTATTCCCATGATACACATGCAACAATGATGATTAGGAAATTTTATGCAAAACTGGTCATGCATGCACCCATGTGGACACTCAAACATCAAGTTTTTATGGTCATGTGACACTAGGGCTCAGGATTCATTTTTCCTATTTAAGTCGACCCAATGTTTCCATAATATGTTCTTTTATCAATTTGCGCATTCATCCGAGTCTATCTTGGGTGTTCGAAAAACTTTTAACAGCATTTACCCTTCAAATGTGTACACACATTTTTTTTCAAAAACTGGTTAAGATCAGTAAAATCTTTCAAAGAAAAGTTGGAAATTATCTCTTTTCACAAGCATGTTGCTTTTTATCTAGACAACTTTTTATTATTATTATTTTTATTTTTATTTTTTAACATTTTTTTTTCTTCTTCCTTTCTTGCTCGCTTTCTTTTTCTTTTCATG